>NC_133620.1:380727183-380987620 GCF_048593235.1 Sminthopsis crassicaudata | reverse complement strand
GGTAATTCGTATCTGATTGGTCCTCTTTCCACAGATTGCTTCTTACATGGCATAATTTGAACAACTAAAGGTCTCATAACTACATTTCCTAGTTCATTGTAAAGGCAAGAAGTGCCAAAGTTATACTCATGTTATCTTGTTTATGTGTTCTTACACTGCAAGACCAATTCTTCTAGAAAAGAAACACAGCTCTTTAAAATATGCTATGTCTATGTGATCCTGCAGAGAAGGAGGCAGAGGAAGGTGACGCTAACTATATTCACGTATTTGAAGATTGTCATGTAAGAGAAAGTCTCAAATTGTTCTACTTGGCTTCAGGGGAAGGAACAATAAGTGGAAATTGCAGAAAGGAAAAAAAAAAACAAAAAAAACAACTTAGTTTTGATGTCCCAAAATGTCTCCTTGAAACCTAGAGCTGCCTCAAGTGGTCATAGGAACATAGTTTTTTTAAAGGATTTTATGAAGAGCCTACTACACACACCAGATATTGTGCCAGCTACATCCTATTTAATCCTCACAATTCCTGGGAGGCGGGTACTAGTATTATCTCTACTTTACAGTTGAGGAAACTGAGGAAGACTGATAAAGTAACCTCTCCGGGATTGAACAGGCAGTGGGTGTCCTCATTCTGAGTTCAATTCCCTTTCAATAAAGCAATCAATACATATTTATTAATCACCTACTGTGAACTAAGTCCTATGCTAGGTGCTAAGAATGAAAAGACAAAAATAAAACAGTCTCTGCCTTTCAGGAACTTACGGTTCCTGCACAGCATCTGGTGCTTTTTAAAAAAAATCTGTGTCCTCTTTAACATGTATCGGACTACTTGCCATCTAGAGGAGGGGAAGGAGGGGAAAATATAGAAAAAAATAAATAAAGTCTATGTTCCTAGGACCTCCTGAGTGAGCTCTAAACTTAAAGAGATATATCCTGACCTCAAATCTAAATTTTCTCCTCTGCAATCTCCATTCATGGTTCCTAGTTCTGCCCTCAGGGCTAAGTAAAACAATTTGAGGCACTTATATCAGAAGACACGAAACATATATAAATAGGTATAAAAATATAGATATTAAATACAGGATAGCATTAGAAGAAAAGGCACTGGGACCCAGACCGTTCAAAGACAGCTTGATGGCGCATAGAAGATGGTGCTTAAGCCCAGTCTTAAAGGAAAAACCCAGGATGCAAGAAGTCAAGATGAGCAGACCAAGAAAATTTCTTGGAGCTTAAGACTTGAGCTGAGCTTTGAAGAATGAATAGGATTTGAATTTTTTTAAAAAAGAGCATTTTTCTGGCTGTGGATAGTGCAAACAAAGGCATAAAAGCATTAAATGAGCAAAGAATGTGTGTAGAAGAATAGATTCCAATGAGTGCCAATAATGTATCCCCCAAAGTGGTCACGTTATCTGAATTCACATTATATATTTTCTTTGGACTAGAAACAGTGATCATCTTTGACATGATCATAATTTTGAATTATGTGAATTTGAATATATGGGACAACTTCAGAGGATTCATTAATTTCCACTAATCAGGACCTTGCTAGAGAAGTTGGGGAGTAATAGGAGATAAGATTGAATAGATGGGGAGAAGTGGTGTGAGGAAGGAAGAAATAAATGTCTTTAATATCCTATTAGGGAACCACAGAAATGGTCTGATAAAATATATGTAGCCATTGGGGATCCTTGGGCAAAGGAGTGATGTGATTCAATTAATGTTTTAGGAAGATTAGAGATGGGAGAGATTGTAGGTAGTTAAACTAGTTGGGAAGCCCCTGAAGTACATTTAGGCTTGAAATAAGAGACAGAACAAGAGTGGTGACTGTGGGTATAGAACACTTCATATTTGCTGAAACTGATAAATTTATCAGCTTAGAAAGGAAGGAAAGGATATTGGGAAGCAAATGCAATGCAAAAATAAGGTAGCAATACAAGTTTGAAAAAAAAGGAAAAAGAAGCATGCCCATCTTCATTTCAACCACAAGGTATAAAGTAGCTTTCTTGAATAAAAATATATCTCTTTAAAGATAAAAAAGAAAGAAAAGACTAAAAAATATTTAAAAGGAATCTTACAGATACAAGATATAACAACCATAAACAAAAGTATTGGATGAAAGCAGAGAAAAATGATGATTACATTATTGACTTATCCTCTGAGAATTTATAGGCAAAGTCAATAATAATATCCAAAATGTATATGACACGTTCACATTTACATTTGTTATATGCCTTAATTATAGCTGCAAACTTGTGGGATAGGCAGGCATTATTATCCCTGTCAGACAAATGGGAAATTAAGCTCAGAGAGGGAATGGGATTTTTCCAAAATCACAAATCAGTCTTTTTATGCCATATCCCCAACTCTGCTATCTCCCAAGTAGCCTTGAAATATACAGAAACGTGGATAAAATATTTCACCGTTTTTATCACTGCTACAACCATTGTCTTAGGCTCAAAACCTTGGAATCATCTCTGAATTCTATCCTCATTATAGCTTACATTTCTATGTGTTTTGAGTTTCCAAAATATCTCTCTTACAATATATGAAGTGCAGTATTACAGATGTCAGGGCAGCTGGATGGCACCGGAGTGCACAGAGTGCCAGGCCTGGAGTCAGGAAGACTTCTCTTCCTGAGATCAAATCTGTCCTCGGAGACTTACTAGCTGTGTGAGCCTGAGTGAGTCACTTAACCTTGCTGGCCTCAGTTTCCTCATCTGTAAAATGATCTGGAGAAAGGAATGGCAAATCACTCCAGTCTCTTTGTTAAGAAAACCCCAAATGGAACCAAAGAGTCAAGATTGAATAGCAACAGCTACAAATATTATTTTATCCCTTTTACAGATGAGAAAACTGAGGCTGAGAGGTTTTTTTTTTGCCTGAAAATACAGCTAAAGAGTATTTATTTGAATTAAGATTAGTATCCAGATACTCTGATTGTAGGTCCCATACACTAAATTATGCTGCCTCCACCAGTTTCTGGAGGAGTTAATTCACTCAGTTTTGAAACTCCCATCTTGGGTCTAGCTGCTTTGTTGATTAGAGAGTAACTGCAAACTCAACTAATCTATCAGATTCACAGACTTCATATTTCCTAAATCTTACCTTTCTACCTTCTGCGTAAGCTCAGGAATTAATTCTACTATACTTTCATCGTTTCTGGAAAGGGCATGTTAATTGACCTCCCCTAATAGCTAATGCATCATCCCTATGATTCTTCTCACTCCATTCCCTGTCTCTATATGTATCTCTCTGACTCTCCCATATACACGTTGTTTCACTATTAAAATAAGGTCCCTGCAGGCAAAGATTGTCTTACTTTTGTGTTTATATGTGCATTTGCACAGTGCCTGCTATATGATGAATACAATACATTTTTTTTCATTCATTCATTTATTTCTAAACGCCCTCACATTTGCTTAGGCAGTTGGGTATAATGGAGAGTGCCAGGCCTGGAGTCAGACTCATCTTCCTAAATTTAACTATGCCCTCAGGGGCAGCTAGGTGGCGCAGTGGATAGAGCCCCAGCCCTGAATTCAGGAGGACCCGAGTTCAAATGTGATCTCAGACACTTAACACTTCCTGGCTGTGTGACCCTGGGCAAGTCACTCAACCCCAAATGCCTCAGCAAATAAATTAATGAATTAATAAATGAGTGAATGAGCAAATAAATGAATGAATAAAAATAAATAACCTCAGACACTTACTAGTGATTTTAGGCAAGTCACTTAATCCTGTTTACTTCAGTTTCCTCGCCTATAAAAGGAGCCGGAGAAGAAAATGGCAAATGACTCCAGTGTCTTTACCAAGGAAACCCCGAATGGGATCATGAAGAGTTAGACACAACTGAATAACAGCATCATTACATTTGCTATAACAAGACAGACTCTGGAGATCAGCTGTGTGGAAACAGCAAGAGCATCAGACTATGGAAATCAGCCGCTCGGTACCCCAAGCAGCGCACAAGCTGTTTGTCTCTAGATGCAGTCTCCTCTTCACCCATGCTGGATGGTCAGCGCACACACACACACACACACACACACACACACACACACACACACACTGTCCTTCCCCTTCTCCATCCCCCCGAGCCGCTTCTGCCCATTGTTCGTTGCCAACTTCTCCACACATTCTGCAAATACAGTTTTCACATCCAGTTAATATGATACTTAAGCGGGGAACTTGAGAAGCGAGTAATCAGCGCAGCCCCTAGCATATGAACAACGGATCAGAGAAGTTCTCTCTCCTGGACAGCAATTAGCAATGAATGAGGAATGAAAATGAACAATGTGGTGGGGAGTGTGGGAAAAGCACACACACTCCACTCTCTGGCCTCCCAGTCCTTCAGGCTTCTCTCTTAAGTCCAGTTTCTGTTTCTAAGTTTCTTTTTTCTGGCCTTTGTTGCCTGATAAATTGGCTTTGATCCCTCAGCTTCCTGGGGCTGTGGGCTTATTATCTTTATTTGGAAATGTGACTGACACTAGACCAGAAAGTACAACACAGAGACTGAAGAAGTGGAGCCCGAGGGCCAACTCTCTTTTTATTTCATTGAGTATAGAGAAAGTCATGATTATTCCTGAGTGACATTAAGCAGCCCAGAATCTTAAGCCCTATGAAGTCATTTATATAACATCATTTAGGTGCTTTAACCAGATCATCCTTGGCTCCACCCCCTTCCTATTAGTATTGAGGTCATGCTATAAATAAATGTTTATGAGAAGCTGTGTGAGAGTAATGAAAACACCAGTTCTGCACAGAGTCATCTGGCTGGGGGGGGCAGCAGGCTGATGGAATCACCCTCAGTTTGGGACTCCTGAGTGAATCTCTAAGGTCACATCAGCCAACCTAAGTACACTCAAGGAGCTCAGCTTTAGTGCATTCTAAGAGCCATCAGAGGAGAATAGAGTAGTCAAGGCCTGATGGAAAGCATATGGTGAGGAGACGGAGACTTTGGCCATTTCAGGAAAACTGTCAGAAAGAAGCACCAAGATTTAAGAAAAATTTGTTTATGCAAAAAAATACAGAATTCCAAAACAGTTTAAGACTGGAGTTTGCATTTGGGTTTGAGGTTGTTTTTTTCTTTCTTTTTTTTTTTTCTTTATACGATGGATTCATTACAGGGTTTCCTTTCATCACAAATGCATTTAGAAAAAGGGTTGGTTTATACTGAACTCTAGAAATACAATTTGATCTCACTTTATCTCTTCCTCTTTATCTCATATAATGGCTGTCTATGCACTATTCCTAATATATGCCCCATGCTTAATCATCTCTATGCCTCTTCTCACACTGTTTCCTATGCTTGGAATAGCCTCTCTATCACCTCTCACTTCCTTACTCCTACCACTACACCTTCTTCTCTAGCTGCTGAATTTCCATCCAGGCCAATTGAAACGCCTCCCCAGGTAGCTTCCCCCATACCTTTAGGAAGGAATGACCTTCCTCCTCTCTACCTCCTAAAGCACTTTTCTTTTATCTATCATGTATTATGTTTTATTAGAGCTGTCTGTCATGTCATATTTCCCTTATTATCATCAATCAATAAGTATTTATTAAGTACATGCCAGGTATGGTGCTAAACACTAATGATTTAAAGTAAAAAAAAAAAAAAAAAAAAAAAAAGGTAACAATCCTTGTCCTCAATGAGCTTATGTTCAGTCAGAGAAAATAACATGCAGACATGTAAAGTAATCACAAAATATATAGTATACTGTATTATATTACATGATTTAATATGTGGTTTCTATAGGTAGTTTTGGGGCTGACACTAGCAGTTGGGAGGGAAGAACAAGAAATCAGACCCATTAGGTAAAAGATAGCACCTGCGCTAAACTGAGTTCTGAAGGAAACTAGAGCTTCTGAAACGCAGAGGTAGGAGAGAGATCATTCCAGGCATGGGCAATACTGTGGATATAGAAGATAGATTGTCCTGTGTGAGGAATAGTAAGACAGATAATTAGTAGGTCATAAGAGCGTTTGAAGAAGAATAAGATATAAATTTGGAAAAGTAATTTAGCACCTACTTGGTGGTGAAAACCTTAAATGCCAAATGAAGAAGTTTTTATTTGACCTTAAATATAATAGGAAGCTATTGAAGCATCAGGAGGAGGGGGGATATGATTAAATCTATATTTTAGATTTAGATGTGACAATCGTGTGGAAGGGAGATTGAAAAGTGAGACTTGATTCAGAGAGAATAATTAGAAGGATGTTGTAATAGGCCAGGAGAGGATGGATTCGGATCTTAACTTGGGTGATGGCCCTCTGAGTAGAGAGAAAGGGCAAATCAAGCAGATGTTATCGAGTTAGAAACCATGAGACTTGACAAAGTGATTAAATATGTGGGGAGAAGAAGGAGGACCAGGGATGACTTCAAGATTGGCAACTCAGGGGACTGGAAGGCCGGGTCATGCTCCCATCAGAAATAAGAAAGTTAGGAAGGAGAATGGATTTTAAGGAAAAGATGATGAATTCTGGTTTGGATAGGCTGAGTTGCCTAGTGTCCTATGTATTCCATTCTCTTATCTAAACTTCACATTTCCTGCAGCACTTAGTACAATGACCTACACACAGAAGACTTTTAATAAATATTTGGCGATTTATAGTTGAATATATTTATTATAAAAGATAATTCTATCAGTATGAATTTATGGGAGAATTTTACAATGTATGTACTTTATGTACTTACACATAATAGCTAACATATGACTCTTAAGTATTGCAAAATGCTTATTGTTTCAGTTTATCCTCACAAAAGCTCTTTGAGGTAAATACTACTATCACACCCATTTTATAGATTGGAAAATTGTGACTAAGAGAGGTTAAATAGTTTACATAGGATTGTATAAAGATGTGAGACAAAACTCAAACTCAATTCTTCCTGTCACCAAGTCCGATGTTCTTTCTATCTTCTATTTATCTATACTTCTCATAAGATAACAGCATGGTGAGTGGAGAACTAACATGGTTAGGAAAGCCTGGGTTAAAATTTTGCTTTTGAAATATAATAGGTGTGTGAAACCTTCTATTATTCCTAAAACTAAAAGTTACAAATATGCTTTGCAAACGTGGAAAAATTTCCTAAAGTGAAATCACAAATCTGGAGAGAAGAGGAGAGAAGAGGGAGAAAGAGAGGGAGGGAAGGGAGAAAACATATACCCTTCTACGAAGCAATATCCAGAGATAGTGTGATCTAAAATTTCAGCATTTATCTGAAATACTGATATGAGGATGTCAGTTTTGATCTCTGACAGACTGGTTTTTTGGCACTGAGGAAATCTCATAACTTCCTTGCATCTCCATTCTCTGTTTTACAAAGAGAAGAGAAAATAAAAGAATCTCGGGGCTCATAAGGATCTCTCAATGAGGTCACCTACTCCATCCCCTTATCTGCAGGCGGGACCATTGGCTAGCAGCTGAGATAAATGTTTTCTGTTCCATTAAAGGCTTTCCAAGGCAGCCATCTCACCACATCCCAAGTAACTCATTCTAGGCAGAAAATCCTTCCATGTAGCTCATACACAGATCCTTTAATTTCCCCAGAGCCAATTTCTACGGTCCTTCCTTAGTAGAAAATAATCCTAGAACACCAAACTCTTTTGCTATCTTACTGAGATACCGTGAGAACAAATTAGATACTGTCTATGAAATGATTTCAGCTTCTTGGGGCCACAAGCTGCACATAAATACAGAATATTATTTTCATTAAAGGAGCCAGTTCTATAAAAAGGCTCTTTGCACATTGAATTGCTATAGAAACAGGGAAAAAAAACAAAACATAGTTCTATACTATGCATTTATTTAATGTGCATATTCTGTGTATATAAAAGATCTGGTAAAGACCTCAAGAGAGAGAAAAAAAAAAGTTTTTTGAACTAACAAAAGAAGGACCTCCAGAGAATCACTACCATTATTGGAGCAATTCTCATTCTTTTGGAGAGTGGATCAAAAAGTAATTTTGTAGGGTAGGGGCACCCATGGAGTTCTATTTTTGGAAAAAAACTAGGCCAAAGAGGGATCATGTACCCTACTTAGCATCCCAGGCCACATTACAGCAACAGCCACAAAGCTGGATAGGGACAACCAAAGACAGTTTTACCTAATCTGAATCCTAACATCCACCAGACAAGCTCTCTTATACCCCAGGTTGAGCCTCTCCACATTTAAATAATAACTTGGATAAAACTGTAATAATAATCTTTATAATAGTAATAATAACAATAATAATTAACTTTTAATCTGCTGGTCCCATAGCCAGAGTCTATTACGCCAAATGTGCTTGGTTCACATTGACTACTTCCAGAAAATAGCACTAGTCTCAGTTTTCATTAAAGAAGGAGAGTCTGGAATGGTCTTGGATTTTATTTCCCAAGAAGAAAAAAGAGATTTTTTTTGGTGTCCTTTTTTTCTTCCTTTTCCCTAGATAATTATACGCAAGCCAGTGTCATAATTATAGAAAATGTGTTTTTTCCTCCTTTTCTTTCCCAGTGAGGAATATTGTCAGAACCTGTCTGACCCTAGTATCAGTGGACAGGACTTGCTTAGCTATAAATGGAGTGGTGTGTCTTAGTCCTCAGAAGCAACTTCTGGGAGGATAATGGTCAGCAAGGACCGTAGAAGGAAGAGGAAATGCCAGGAGAGAGAAGGCTTGTCTGGCCCTATGGTAAAGCTAGGGCAAAGAGAGAAGTGCGATTCTTGCCAAGACAAGGAAATTAATAATAATAGTCGCCAACAGTTACACAGTTCTCCCTAGTGCCAGGAACTGTGGTAAATGCTTTACACTTATTATCCTACTTGATCCTCACAACAACCCTAAGAAGTAGCTGCTGTTATTGTCCCCATTTTACAATAATTATAATAAAATAATGGCAATAATAATAACTAATATTACATAGCACTTACTATTGCTAGGCACCGTGTTTAGCACTTTAACATTATTATTTTCATAACAACCCTGGAAGTTAGATGTGATTATTGTCCCTATTTTTTAATAATAATAATAATTAACCTTTATATAGCCCTAGGTGCCGGGAACTGTTAAATGCTTCACAATGATTATCTCATTTGATTCTCCCAACCACCTTGGGAGGCAGAGGCTATGTTATTCCTATTTTATAAATGAGAAAACTGAGGCAAACAGAGATCAAGTGACTGGCCCAGGTTCACACAGATAAGCGCCTGGCACTAATAGGCGCTTAATAAGCATTTACTGATTTGTCTGAGACCAGATTTGAACCAGGCCTGGTTTTCTATTTCATCACCTAGCTGGACAGAGAAGAATTTCCCTGACTTAGGTCAGAGGTTCGCTAAAGCAAAGGTGTCAAACACATCCCAAGTAGCACAATTAGATTAAAATGGTACCTGGAAAACATAAAAATAATCATAATAAAATAACAATCAACAAAAAATAAATAATAATCAACAAAATTAATTAAATTAATAATAAATGAAATACAATAGAACATAAATAATGATAATATGTGGCAGGGGCGATTCTTATGTAAGGGGAGTGGTCCTTGTTTCTATTTGAGTTGGACACCTCCCAGCTAAATTAACTTGATTCAGAATGGCTATGAGAAGCTCCAAGAGAATGAAGGGAGACTATTGCCACCTGCTGGAATCTTTGCAAAACTACAGGAAGAGCTACCTGTTGGGAAACTTTTAAGATGGCACCTGTTGGGAACTCTACCTAGGTACATATTTGAAATGATCTGGGGAAAGGATTTTTTATTGGAGGCTTTTTATTTTTTATTTTTTTTTCATGAGACTTACTATAAATTCTACCTTGTTTTCTTCCAAGTGTTAATAGCGCTTTCCTTCTTTGAATTTTGTGCTGGTAAGGAGCATTAACAATGACCCACTAGATAGAGTTGCCATATAGCATGTTTACCAGAGTTTACAGGTAGAGGCGGCCGGGAATATTACAATCCCACAAAACTATACTTTATTTCATTAAAAGGAAGCATAAAACAGTGGGGAAAGCATTGGATTTAGAGCCAGAGAACTCCAGGTATGAACCTGAGATATTAGACAATATCAATGGTGTCAGGGTGTATATTGACTTAGAAAACTATAAATGAACATTATCTATGTCGCATTATATTATTTTAAATTTTGTTAATCATTTCTCAATTACATTTTAATTTGGTTTGTCAGCACTGGGAATTTTGTAAGTTGCAACTCTGACATCACTATACTAAATAACCTTTAAAGTTATAATTTGCCTTAAATCTAAGTCAAAACCTCTAACATAGAAGTTATAGGGGCAATTCTGATATTCAATAAAAATGCATATTTTGTTTCATTACGTATATTCTGGAGGATTATCCAAAGTCTGTCAATAAACTATTATTTTGTTCTACTCAACATTGTTTGAAAAAAATTAAGGTCCTTCTTAGTTCAAGTGGCTAAGAAATCTTGTAAGAGGGCCAGAGGCTAAATTGAATATTTTTACTACATACAGATTTTTACCATAATGATATTTTCTCAAGTGAGCCTTGACTTTACGGGTCAATCAATCAATCAGGCACTGGGATTATAAATATAACCTCAACCTCAAAGGGTTTATGTTCTACTCAGCAGATACATATTCACAAATAAATACAAACTGTATAAAATAAAATAAATGGGGAGGATACCCTAATAAGAATGAATATAGAAATTCTTGAAAGAGATAACATATTAATTAAAGGATAAGAATCATCCTTTCCTAAGTGATTAAATGGTTGAATCCTTTTTTCACATCAAAACTCTGCCTGCTTTCAATTTTTTTTCTAATTGGACAATACTTTATATCTGGTCAACTCTGAAATTTTCCCCGCTGTAGGGAAACATCCTTGAAATGAGGGTAATGGAGTGATGACATATATATATATATATATATATATATATATGTAACCTAAGGGTTTTGTTCTTTTTTTGTTTTTGTTTTTGTTTTTTACCCCATTGACAAGTAGCATAGCAATCTAGCCATTGTAATTGTTTTGGTGCTCTCCAGATCCAACTGGATGGTACATTTGGACAGTGCACAGTCTAAATGAATACCAAAAAGTAAAAGGAATAATCATCTGCAGAAAATTTCATCTGCAAAAATGATCTAAGTGCTTAATATCTGACCTTCCCAATATCTTAAAAAAAAAAAAAAAAAAAGGAATGAAGAAAACAAAACAAACCAAACAAATAACACTGCCATGTACAGAAATTTTAAAGCCAAAAACAAAGCCCACTAGAAAGGGGTTTCTGCTGTGAATCAATGAGTTTTATTTTGTGACCTCACAAATGCAGGTGTTGGAAGATGCTTAAGCAGCATTTCTTTGCTTCACTGTAGTGTATACCTTACCTGATCCCATAAAAAAAAAGGTAATTTTCACATATGCAAGCTACTCTAGATTGGCTCCCAAAGGACAATTGACCAACCAGAATTTGTCTCAATGATGTAATGCTTTCAACTTGGTGTCTCATTGGTGGAGGCAGTTGTCACTTGATCAGCCAAAGCATTTCAGGGCTGACATTCTATGGGAAGAAAAGCATTTTCTTCTCTAATGTGCACCTCAGCGGAGCTCTGATCAAACCCACAGCTATTTTCTCTATTGCATCCAGCTTCTGAAATTACTTTTACAGTTTATGGTTGTTCAAGCTTTGGTAGATTCTCCTTTAATTAATCTAAAAGCCCTGCTGTAAGTACTGTATTGCTATACCCTAAGTACTTTATAGACTTTAATCTTCTCTACATCCCCCTGACTGTCTTGGAAAGATAACATCAGCATTATCCCTAGTTTATCCACATAGATAGTGAAGCCCAAGGCAGGGGATTACCTTGCTGGCTTGAATTAAGTTTTAGATAGCAAAGCATTTACACCTCACAGATTCTGGAACTAAATGAAATATTAGTCTTAAGAAAATTTAACACTGAGTCTAGGGATTTCCTAGGTTTCTTGACTGTAAAATTAGCCACACTCAAATATGTACATATTGAATTTTTATCTTCTCTTGAAATCACAGATTTAAAACTGGAAGGGATCTTAGCCATCACAATGGCCAATACCTTCTATTTTACAGTTTGAATACCTGAGGTCCAGTAAGGAGTCAGTAAGAGATAAGAATTAAACCTGAGTCACAAGAGTATAGACTTAGAACTGGAAAGCGCATTAGGAGGTTAAACAATTCAACTCCTTAATTTTACAAATGAAGTCCCAGAGAGATGAAATGAATCACAGTCACAAAGCCAGCAAGTGGCAGAATCAGGATCGAACTCAGAGCAAATCTAGGAGTCAGGAGCCAATTTAAACTTCTCTGACTCTATGACGTCACACTCCATTATATCACTGCTTTTCCTATGAGCAATTATTTTTTCCAGACAGTGTCTTTCAAGCAGCATTCTTAACCTGCCATCTATGAACTTTTTAAAATTAAAAATATATTTTCATAACTGTATTTTTATAAAACATTGTCTTTGTAATCCTTTATATTTTATGTATGTATTTAAGGCATAATTCTGAGAAGAGGGCCGGGGAATCTATTAGATTCTCAAAGGGGTCCGTGACACAGTAAGAGTTAAGAAGCTCTGTTAGGGATGCGATTTGACTTTCTGCCCGTCACACAATTCAGTTCATTTAACAAATCTGCCCTGGGCAAAGTCCTGGAGATACAACAATAAAGTGAAAGACAGTTGCCACCCTCACGGAGCTTACCTTCCACTGGAGAGAGGAGCATTTCCACAGGGAGTATGTTCCCAGGTGCAGCAGAGCTGACCTGCCAGGAAGGGATACTTCTGGCACAGCTCCCATTTGTCTGTAGATCTGTCCCTTGGATGCAGAGACTGTCAGCCAGGTAGTGGATCGGAGTGTTTGCTGCATACCTAAGAAAGGCTGGATGTCTGGTCTCATGAGAAAGACAAGAAAGTCCCTAGCACCAACATGGAGCTGGAGAAAAAGACCAAGATGGAAAGAAAAGAAGAGAAATATGGAGTTGGAATCAGAAATTTTCCTTGGGTTTCCTCTCATTCCCTGCAGAGCTAGGACAGGACCTCCCTGAGGACAGACATTGCCTGAGGGCATGCTGGTACCAATATTGAAGCAGTAAAAAGAAAATTAATGAGGTCCATGGCGAGAGATAGTGCTGGCGGTTTCTAATGCTTCCATTCCAATGCCGCAGTGTCCTGGGACTTTACTACAACCACACCCAGAAACAACATAATCATAAGCACTGAGATTCCAGCTGCTACATATGAATGAGATTATCAATTTCTGTTCCTTACCTTATAGCGTTATGCTAATGAGGCATTGGAGGGAATAGTGGACATCTTCATTCTCCCGGGACTAAAGAAAGACACTTTGAGGAACCAGGCGATGGAATACCTGCTGCTTACTTTAATTTCTTATTCTTTATCTTGAATTCTATTGTAACCAATTTTTTTTGCCTTAGATATTCTAATGAAACATAATTGTTGTGGCCAATGAGAAAGATTGTGTAGAAAAATTGGACTCCCTGCACTGTAGCTTTTAGTAGATAGCTGTTTCCAACAAGTTGTAGGAACCTGAATGTGACAATAAGTCAGTACAAGCAAATACAAGCTAATCTGAGGAGAAAGCACTGACACTCCCAGCCAGGTAGCGCCAGTCAGAGAAAAGGGCCAAGGCTTAGCCTGACTGGCCAGGGCTTCGAAGCAAATGAACAAGACGGGTTTTGGAGTGCCAGAGAAGAGAGTGAGATAGTCAGATGAGTTTGTTGGAGGAAAGATACATGGTTGAGGCAAAAGCCAATGAAGAATAAATAGTACTTTTCCAGAAGAATTAAGTCAAAGTTCCTACACACAAAAACTCTTCCTCGGGCACCCTCAGGGCAGGGAAATCCTGCCAACGCAGTTTCCGTACTCCCCACAAAGATCATGTTTGGAAGAGACCATCTTTCTTTATTGAGAACTCTACTCAGCAAGATTGAATTACCCGAAAGGGTGGGTATTGGGGCACTGATCCAGAAGCCAAAGCTCAGCCTATACTTTTCTAAGATAAATGCAGACTGCCCTATGTTCTATCTCCTCAATGCCCTCTTGCAACATCATTCAGAACATTCCCAAACTACGGAAACCTACAACAGCCGTTCCGACCCCTGGATTCATGAGAATCGGCCTCATCTACAGAGCAAAACATTTCATAAGGGGTCAAAGTGATGCTCACTCCCAGCTTAACTTACCTCGCCTCCAAGCTAGTCCCCAACCCTTCGTCTCTACTCCCTACTTCCAAGGATACCTGCTGCTCTCCTCTCTTTTCCTTACGGGCTGTCTCCTGTATTCACATGTAATTCCTTGGGAGCCAAACTGTACTGTTTGCTTGTTTTTGTATCTCTGACGCTCAGCACAGTGCCTAGCACATAGTCAGGGTTTTATAAATTTTATATATATGTATATATGTACATATGAACGTCTGATCTTCTTCCATCAAAGCAGAGAACATTCTCATAGCAAGAGATGTTATTTTAGACGTGAGGTGCAACTGCCCTGGAGGAGGTATTCAAAGGCAAGAATTTGGGTCCTACTGTGCTTTCCCCAAATGTCTCCCAGCATCGTCGTGCATAAAGACCCCTTTTTCCCTAATGGCACCTTGGCAGAGAATTAAAAAGTAATAGTCTTTCTTAATGGCAGTTAGGTGATGAAATGGATAGAGTACTGCCCTAGAAACAGGAAGGTCTAAGTTAAAATCTGGTTTCAGACACTTACTGTGTGACCCTAGGAAAGTCACTTTAAATTCCTCAGCCTCAGTCTCCCCATTCATAAAATGGGAATAAGGATAATACCTACCTCAATGTTGTTGTGAGAATCAAATGAGATAGTTATAAAGTCCTTTGCAAACTTTAAAGTGTTATATAAATGCTAGCCATTACTATTATTATTATTATTTTTCTCTACATTCTCAATAAAGAACTTCTCAGCTCCTTTTCTAAACCATTCCAATAAACATTTATTAAGCTCCTGTTATAGGTCAGGTACTGTGCTAAGCACTGGGGATACAATTAATAAAAAGAAAGGCAGTTTTTGTTCTCGAGGACCTTCCGATCGAATTGGAGGATACAACACACACAAAAAGGGTAATTTTGTTCCATAGGGTTGAAAAAAACCAACAAAACAAACATGACAACAGATGCCCAGCAAGCTAAAAACAAACAAACAAAACCACCTCTATAAAGGAAGGAATTGGGAAGCGTTTGGTTCTCCAGGCTTCCAATCAAAGGAGAGAAGAGTCAAGGCTTGAGTCAGCAGCATGGTGATTAGATGAGATGAGCTGAGCTGGAAGGGACATCTAGTTTCATGGAGCTGAAATCAGTCTAGCAGTACATGCTGGGTGTAGGGAGCCTATTTATCTACCTGTCCCTGCCCAAGAAAAGTGGTGGCTGACTTTTGTATCGTCCCTTCTAACCTGAAGCTATTGGGAGGTCCCTGTGATGAAAAACGTGAGCAGTGCTTTAACAGGCTTGGTTATTTATCAACAATATTATTAATGATATATAATAGTACATTATATTCTGAATAATAATCACAATAGTATGTTATCATATATTACATAATACAGAGCAACACATTATATATGTTGTATGCTGATGTTATATAATACTAAAAATAAAATTAATAATACAATATCAATAATGATAAGAAAAATAGTATTTATTACAAATATATTTATGTGCTTTATATATGTAATATGAGAGCTTTACATGTGGTTTCATTGAGACTTATTTCATTTGAACAATGCTGCAAGGTGCTCTCATTATCTCCATTTTCCAGGTTTATTGAGGCAGAGAGAGGTTAAGAGATTTGCCTAGGTTCACTAAGCTAAGTGTCTGAAGCAGAATTGAATTCAGATGCTCCCAATTCAAATTCCGCCTCACTGCCGAATACGTTCATATCTGTTGGCTTTCATGGATCTGGGAAAGCCCTTCCTGTGATATACTACTGCTATCCTAGAAGGTTTGAGAGAAGTTTTATACCCACAGAGCAATAGTGGACAGAAAACTGCTGTATTTGCCAGAAAAAGAACTAATTGACTGTCAATTAACCTATTAAAAAGTTGGAGCCTTTGACTCTGAAGTAGGCTGCCAGTGATGGTATAGTCTGAGAATATGTAATTCGTTCTATTTCAAGTATGAATGGAGTTTAGTCAGACTCATTGGGAAATTAGGTGAGCAGGTGCAAGGGGAAATCAAGGAAGTAGCTACATAAAGGACCAGTCCTTTGGCAAATAGAAAATTGGCGCCAAAAAACATACGCGGCACAGGGGGGATGAAGGTCAAGAGTTGGGTGAAGGGAAAGTGCAATGTTAGGGAGGCCTGCCAAGACCAATCTATCCTGAGGAAACCTGGGAAGGGCTGAATCCAGAGACTATTCCTCTTTCTTTCTCACACTCCAGTTTTAGGAGGTTCTAAAGCAAGAGGTTCTTAACACGGGGTCCATGAAGTTGGGATTTTTTCTTTTTGTTACTTATTTTTAACATTCTTTTCTTTTTAAATTTTGAATTCTACTGTTTGGACATGTATACATATATTGTATTTAATTTATACTTTAACATACTTAACATGTATTGGTCAACCTGCCATCTGAGGGAGGAGGGAAGGAGAGGAAAAATTGCAACAAAAGGTTTGGCAATTGTCGATGCTATAAAATTACCCATGAATATATCTGGTAAATAAAAAGCTATAATTTTTAAAAAATTGATTCTAGATTCTTTCCTTCCCTCCCATCCTTCTCCTCCTATTCACTAAAAAAGCAGTGTATCAATTATGCATGTGAAATTATGCAAAATATATTTCCATATCAGCCACATCTCAAAAAAAGGAAAAAAGTTGTGAGGAAATTATGCTTCAATTGCATTCAGAGTTCATTAGTTCTCCCTCTGGAGATGGATAGAAGTTTTTCAATACGAACATTTTTTGGAGTTGTCTTGGATCACTTGGATTAGAGTAGCCAAGGCTTTTACAGTTGATCATCATCACAGTACTGCTGTTACTGTACATAATGATCTCCTGGTCCTTCTTAATCTAAATTTTGCATCAGTTTTTACATATCTTCCTATATTTTTATTAAATTGTTTTTAAAATATTTTGATAGCCTTTTTAAAATAGAATTTATTTCCTCTATATTTTAATGTATTTGTGCTTATTAAATATTATGCTTATTAAAATACCATTCTGAGATGTCCCTAGGCTTCACCAAACTGCCAAAGAAGTCCATGCCACACAAAAAATTAAGGACCCTGCCCTAAAGGAATAGAGATTATTACACACTAAATTGACTAGGAGCAAAAGACAAAGCTATTGCACTGGAACCAGAAATGGGATCTAAGACTAGGGCAACTAAACATACCAATTGTAGGC
This sequence comes from Sminthopsis crassicaudata, assembly GCF_048593235.1. Classification (NCBI taxonomy): domain Eukaryota; kingdom Metazoa; phylum Chordata; class Mammalia; order Dasyuromorphia; family Dasyuridae; genus Sminthopsis; species Sminthopsis crassicaudata. The sequence continues at coordinate 380,970,262 of NC_133620.1, read as the reverse complement.
ATTGGAAGTTCAAAAATGGCTATGTAATTACACAACAGGATTATTGCAACAGCCTTCTTCTTGGTGTCAGGTCTCTTCTCCAAACCATTTTCTTCATCTCACCATGTTATTCCCTATTCAATAAACTCCAATTAATCCCTGGTATAAAATCCTCTGTTTGGAATTAAGAGCCCATACCTGGCTCTAATGAAGCACAAGTATTTTTGAGTATCCTATATCCCAAATTGTTCTGAGGGAAAAAAGATAAAATTAAATTTATTTGGGAATGTTTGCTGACACCATCATTGCTCAACCATTTGTTTTTGTGCAAATTAAGTGTTTTGCTGTGTCAGTGTTACTCCCTACCTGTATTTATTAGCACGGTGAACAATTAAACCTGAGATACCAAATAATTAGTTCCCAATTTCTGAATTGAGCAAAAGCAAGAAAGCCAGGGTAGGCAAATTACCATTGAAAATTCCCAATAATCTGAACCCCAATCTTTGAGGGGGGGGAGGGGAAGAGGGGAAAGAGGAAGGAAAAAAAAGTAAAAAAGAGAATAAAAATCAAGCCAAAGGGTCTGAACTACTCTCAGGGACATAGTGGCAAAAGTATAACCTTTCTTCCCTTAGCCTGGCTTTAAATTCAGATTTACATACTCATCAACAGATAAGAAAGCATGGTCTAGATCAGTGATTCCCAAAGTGCAAGGAGGGAAGAGATGTGAGCAACAGGCAAAAGGCAGCCAGAGCCTTTCCCAGACACCTGTGGGAGAAGGCCAGTTTGTGTACGCTTCCGGTAGAGCAGGGAAGTTCAGTGGTCCGTCATCCGTCACATCTGAATCATCACGAGGAGCAGGAGCTAGCCCATGAGTTGTAGTCAGAAGGCCCAGGCTCCAATTCTGTACTATTCCTTATTCCTATTGGATTGTGTGTTAGCTCTCAGCTCTTCATCTGTCAAACAAGGAAGCTGAACTGGAGATGCTGAATCCACCCTGTCTCCACTGCTATTCTTTGCCCCTTCACTTGGAACACAATCTGTTTCTTTGTCTTAGGATCTCTTTTCTCTTTAAAAGCATTGCCCGTGCAGGACTTTTTCTCAGAAGCACCGAAATGCTGGGGGTGATTAACAAGGATGCTGCTAGTGGTGGAATGGGCCGGCGAGACGAGTTTTCTGGGGAGGAAAGCCCTGGGTCTACTCTAGACTCTACTTATCACCCATCAGCACTTCCTGAACTCTTTCCATTTATGAATGCAGAAATAGTCGAAGCAGGAGAAGCCGTAAAGAGAAATTTATAGCATTGTTACCCACGGCATCAGGAGCCGCTCTGAAAATTCCGCCATATACTCTTTAATGTAGTCATCTGGATGATTTGTAGGAACATCAATAACTTCCCAGAGTGATGTAATTAGCCATGCTTCGCTGCAAGACTGTTTCCAATTTACGGTACTGCTCAGACTCAAGTTGTTTCCCTGGCATTTGGTACCATATATTTAAGTTCCTTCTGCCTGCAGAGACAAGGTTTTACAAAGCCCGGCACTTGAAGGGCTTAATTTCTTGCTCAGAAGCGGCACAAAGAGGACTGGAATTAGCAGCTTTGCTCTAAGCCTCTGGCAGAAGCCGGATTCCTTATCTAGCATCGTATGTAAATCAGGACATTAATGCCATGTGCTGCAGGAGATCTAATTGCCAGCCAGGTTGCTCCGCTGAGATTCGAGCCTGTCAGCTTTGTCTGTCCCTGGGCGCCTTTAGTTAGCTCATGTCAAATGCAGAGGAGCTCCTGTGTACATTCTCAGAAGCAAACTGTGACTCTCAGGTGTGCTCCCGTCTGTGACGCTTTCTGAACAAAGACTGCACTATGTGGAACTTCTTTAGCCCAAGAGTGATCATTTATGTAGCCTCCACCTCCTGCGCCCAAACACACACATACACCCTGCCTGACCGTCGTTAACCAACGATCCATGGCTTTTCTCCGGTTTTCAGTTGAGGACAGGTTAAAGGAAATTTGTGTCCCCACCCTCATCCATCATCACCACAATTCATTGTCATTTAATCAGTTATTCCTGCCCCAAAGGAAAAAGCAAAGGACATCTTGATCAACCTCCGGTTAATAGGCTCGGTCCTCTTCCTTTTTCCCTTTTATTTCCTCCCTACTCGGGGGCTCACCGCTCCATTAGAGGACCGGGCCTCTTTTTGTGTCTCTAACACTTAACACTGGGCAGGCACATAGTAGGTGCTAAATAAATGTTTATGGATTGACTGTTTACCGTACCCATATGGGATATGTTAACTAATTTATGTATTCATCTGAACTTTTTTTACAGCATCTGTGATTGCTTCAGTCTAGGGCACTCCCAGTTAGGAAACAAACACTCTTTACCAATTCAGGTGAACAAGTCTTAGAGAACTGCCTTGGGCACTGGGGGCAGTAAATAGCATGCCCAAAGTCACAAACCCAGCATGTATCTTGAATCCAAGTCTACACAAGCTCTCTATTATACTAGTTTTCTTCCTTAAGCAGAATAAGTCATAATTAGGACTGCTTCTAAAACCAGTTTCTCTTAGCTTAAATAATGGATATTTAAGAAAAATAATAACCCTAGAAGGGGAAAAAAAGCCATCTATGAATGAATGCACGCTGAAGCTCAATATATACAATTTAGAGATTAACTTATATCTTGAATGATGTGGGATCATATCTCTCTTCTATGGGCAGAGACCATTGAGAATTAATCATAATTAAACCTATCAATCTGCTCTTTAAGGACCCAATGAAGCTTATTTTTAATTCCACTGTTCTATCTTGCCAGGCACATGGTTGTGCCTTCAGCATTTTTGCTAAAAGTCTATGTGGAACAGGTAATGTGGCTTACATTACCAAGGCCACATGGTTCATTTCCATGAGAGCACCTAGTCATTCATTAGTCCTTCCAGTTAAACACATAAAGATTAACACGTGGTAGGAAATGGCATTACTCAGTATGAAAGTGCAAGCCAACAGTAAATTAATCATAGATTGCGGAAATTTGTAAGTATAACAAAGAGCTTCAATTCAATTCAGCAAGCATGTGCCAGGCTCAAAAAGATAAAGAGATAAAAGTCAAAATTGTCCCTTCTCTTGGAAAGCTTTTAGTCCACTGAGGGGAAACAGTATAGCTAAAGGGAAGTAAATTTGGAGAGGAGGAGAGAAAGAAGAGAGAAGAAGGGAGGCAAAGGAAGGAAAAGAGAAGAGAGGAGAAGGGAGGGGAAGAGAAGGAAAGGGAGGAGAGTAGAGAGAGGAAGGAAGGAGAGGAGAAGGAAAGGGAGGGAAGGAGAAAAGAGGAAAGGAGAGGGAAAGAGAAGAGAGCAAAGGAGAAAGGGGAGATATAGAGGAGAGGGTAGCGGAGGAAGGATGAGTAAAGGAGGAGTGAAGAAAAGAGGGGTAAAGAAAGAAGAGAGGAAAGAGAGGGGAGATCAGACAGCTAGTAAGAGTTTGGAGGTGGGATCTGAACTAAGTCTCAAGTTCTATATATACTCTTACCACTACTTCCCAGTCTACCTTGGACTACTAAAGCAGGAGGTGAGAATGATGTGTTCCCTGCTTACTCGGGCATAGGCAGAAATGAACTTTTTTTCCCTAATTCAATTCTTCTCTTCCCCATTCACTGAATCTTAAATAGCAGGAGCTAATTTCAAATCTCATCTCTGTGACTTACTGCTTGTATGACCTTAGGCAAATCACGTAACCTCTAAGGCCTCCGTTTCCTCGTATGTAAAATGAAAGGATGGACCAGATGATCTAAAATACCTTCTGGCTCTATGTTTATGAGAGCCCCCTCCCCCACGCACACACCCAGGCACATTATTAACTCCATGCAGAGGGGCAACAACCTATTTATTCAGATTCTAATACACAAAAGGCTTGAGGCAGTCAGCAAGCCCCGGCCCCTTTACTGGGCCCTTAAACATGCTAAATTTTGTGAAAACAAAGGCACTAATTGTATGAATTTAGGACTTTACTTACTAAATGTGGACATATTCTACTATAATAAGTAGGAGTTTCCCTGCTGCGCAGGGACATAATACAATGAAAAGAGCATTTGCTCCAAAGTTAGGCTCTGTATGAGTTTAAGTGCCATCTTTGACACTTAGTACCTGCTTGACCTTGGATATGTCAATTAGCCTCCGTGGGTCTGTTTCCTCCTCTGTTAAGATACAGGGGTTGGAGCAGATAGCCACAAAGTCCCTTCTGAGTCTATTATCTTGTGACTGTTTGCCAAGCATGATGACCCTAACTCCTTTTGCGACGATATCCCATTTTTGCTGTATTAAAAGAGCAGTATTTCCTTTTGCCATCTGTGCTCTAGGGATTCTCTGTAAAGTTCAAATTAGGAGCTGCTCTGGGTGGGATATTTGTGTCCCTCCACCCCCAGGAAACAACAGTGTATAGCATGAGGTTGTTTGCTTTATTGTTCCCCCCAGGGCAGGGGGCTTCCATACTGTGAACCATAAAAGAGTTAACATTTTCTTGCACATTTATTGCTACATTAATCTCCAATGCCTTATCTTGTCTTCAACCACACAAGGTTAATTAGGTTATAGTTTGAAAACTTTCTACTATGGCAACAGAAAAAGAAAAAAAAACCTCTTTATCAGGTCTCATAAAGTTTATCAGACTCATAAAATATCAAAACTGAAAGTGACCTCAGAAAAGTCTCACTGCTCATGAAGCTGGGTTTGGGCTGGAATGTAGGAAGGAAGGGTTGGGGGCTTTAGAAAACTCTTCATCATTTTATGCCCAGTTAGACTTCAACTACTAATCAAAAAATATCACTCTCAGCATCAGGGGCATGTTACTAATTAAGACCCTTTGCTAAATGCTAAACAGTTCAAATAGACAAACTTCATTAGAACCTCTTACTGGGGGGGAAAGGAAGACTCTTCCATAAAGACATTAAGTGACTCCTCCATAATTATATAGCCAATTAGTGCCTCAGGTAAATCCAACCCTAAGATTCTTACTATTTAATTTATAAGTCTTTCTAAAATTTTTTATAAATTAAACCACCCAAGCATACCAGAGACCAAAAGAAATTGTAATCTCAGATAATGATTGGCTCAATACATCTGTCTATTTATATGTGTTTACATGCAAATATGTAATGTATACATAAATATATAATTTGTTATATATTTACATGTAAATATGTGTATATCAATGTTTACACATAGGTAAACATATATTTGTATATATGCATGTAAATATATGTGAGTGTGCATATATATATATATGTGTGTATCCATGTATACCCACATCCCTGTATATACCAACAGAAAGATTTCTCCTTTGTCACAAAGTCATATAAGTCATTTATCTCTTTGATTTCCCAAGTCTTAGGGAACATCTCTCCTTCGATGCAGATTGCAGCTCTAAAGAATTACCTCAAATACATGGACATTAAATGAGTTACCCAGAGTCACACAGTACAAGTCAGGGCCAAACCCAGGTCTACTGACTTTCCGTCCAGTCCTCTATACAGTCCAGCATCATGAACTGATGTTAAGTGAAATGAGCAGAGCCAGGAGATCATTACACACGGCAATAGCAAGATCATACAATGATCAGTTCTGATGGATGTGGCTCTCTTCAGCAATGAGATAATTCAGGTAAGTTCCAATGGTCTTGTGATGAAGAGAGCCATCTACACCCAGAGAGAGGACTGTGGGAACTGAGTGTGGTTCACAACATAGCATTCTCACTCTTTCTGTTGTTGTGTGCTTGCATTTTATTTTCTTTCTCATTTTTTTCCTCTTTGATCTGATTTTTCTTGGGTAGCATATTTGTGTAAATACGAACAGAAGAATTGTGCGTGTTTAACATACGCTGGATTACTTGCCATCTAGGGGAGGGGGTGGAGGGAAGGGAAGGAAAAAATTTATAACAAGATTTTATAAGGGTGAATATTGCAAATTATACATTCATGTATTTTGAAAATAAAAAGCTTTAATTTTAAAAATTACTTCTTATGAAGAAAAGTGGCTTGGCGGGAGAATTCTCCACTTAATTCTAAGTACACCATGGTAATCTAAGTGGGTATCCTAATGGCAACTTTACATACTGGAAAGCAATAAATAATGAGATGAAAAGAAAATTCCCAAGTCACAGGAGAAGTTGGAGATGAAGGAATAAAAACCGGGGGTCGAGGCTTTGGTCATAGAACACCTCTCTTTCTATCCAAGAAATGCTTAAGAGAAATAGGATATGCCAAACAGCCCCTGGGAATTAGTCGATTGGGCACACAAGTTTAAATTCCTTTACAGAAGAACTCCCAGACTCTCCCATCCCCTCACACGATAGTGTAATACCTAGCAATAGTTATCTGAACCTCTGCCACCTTCTAATCAGTCAGCTGCAGTTCTCAGATTGGCTCGACCTGAGACTCACGTGTCAGGTTTCTTATTTCTTGTCCTATCTGTTTCGGTGCTCCTACCATTCCAGAAACTGCAAATATTGTCTTCAATCCCTGACTGGCTCATGAGCTATTTTCCCTTTCCAAGGGGAGATTCAAGGGTGTTTGGAGGCTGTCTTTATTGCTTAAAGCTAAAACAAGGCATATTTGTGTGATGGTAGATAATGAAGTGCAGAAAGGAACCCTGGTTCAATTTTCAGCAGTAATTGAATTGGAAATACAATAAATAGGGAGGTTTGATAATTAGCCTGTCATTCACTGACTGAGAGCTAGAGCAGGAGGCTTTAGAAACCTGACACTCAGGAAAATATGGCAATGGCAATAATTCCTTGTTGATCAGAATATTCTCTGACCTAAACTACCTCATTCTCCTATCTCTTTTTCCCAGAATTTCTCCAGCTCAAACAGTACGGTACATTAAAAAAGAACATTGACTCTGGCAACAAGGGAACTGGGTTCAGATCCTTCTTCTTATGCTTGATATTTATATGAGCTACCAGTCACTTCATCTTACTGAGTGTCGGCTTCTTTATCTGCAAAAAAAGGGGGGGTTGGACCAGATGCCCCTTGAGAACTCTTTGAAGTTTAGATCTATAATTCTAGTTTTATTATCCTGTAACAGAATTCTATTCTATTCTAACAGGTAATATAGGCCAATGGAAGCCAAACCCTTATAAGTTTTATTCTGCCTAATATAATTATTCATATGGACTTCAGAGTATGTGCAGTTACTTTAAAGATGATTCCTGTATGCTTAATACATGATGAAGAAAAGGACCTTTGCATCAGCCCTGAAGTCAGGAGGACCTGAGTTCAAATGTGATCTCAGACAGTTAACTATCTGTGTGATCCTGGGCAAGTCACTTAACCCCAATTGCCTCAAAGAGGAAGGAAGGAAGGAAGGAAGGAAGGAAGGAAGGAAGGAAGGAAGGAAGGAAGGAAGGAAGGAAGGAAGGAAGGAAGGAAGGAAGGAAGGAAGGAAGGAAGGAAGGAAGGAAGGAAGGAAGGAAGGAAGGAAGGAAGGAAGGAAGGAAGGAAGGAAGGAAGGAAGGAAGGAAGGAAGGAAGGAAGGAAGGAAGGAAGGAAGGAAGGAAGGAAGGAAGGAAGGAAGGAAGGAAGGAAGGAAGGAAGGAAAGGAGGGAGGGAAGGAAGGAAAGGAGGGAGGGAGGGAAGGAAGGAAGGAAGGAAGGAAGGAAGGAAGGAAGGAAGGAAGGAAGGAAGGAAGGAAGGAAGGAAGGAAGGAAGGAAGGAGGGAGGGAGGGAGGGAGGGAGGGAGGGAGGGAAGGAAGGAAGGAAGGAAGGAAGGAAGGAAGGAAGGAAGGAAGGAAGGAAGGAAGGAAGGAAGGGAGGGAGGGAGGAAGGAAGAAGGGAGGGAGGGAGGAAGGAAGGAAGGAGGGAGGGAGGGAGGAAGGAAGGAGGGAGGGAGGGAGGGAAGGAAGGAAGGAAGGAAGGAAGGAAGGAAGGAAGGAAGGAAGGAAGGAAGGAAGGAAGGAAGGAAGGAAGGAAGGAAGGAAGGAAGGAAGGAAGGAAGGAAGGAAGGAAGGAAGGAAGGAAGGGCTTTTTGGTAGATTGCTGAACTAGAACTGAACATGTATTCAAAAGGACACTATCCTCCCCTTTCCTTCCTATGCTCCAATGGGGAGGATGAAATGCTGGTGGCCTCCAGGTAGGGCTGAGGCCATGGACCTTTTCTCTCCCAGACACGGCCTTTCCATTCCTTCTATCTCTGTTGTATGAATTCTTTCCTGCTCTTGATGAAGGAGTATTGGAGACAATTGTAACCTTATGAGCTTTGAGAAATCTGGCATCAAAGCTGCGTAAAGTCCAGAAAGTGGAATCCATACCAAAGTTTGTCAGCAGATGAGCACAGGGAGGGTTAAGCTGTGGGATCGTGAATCTGCTCTAGATACCATTATCTGGAAATATTTTATCAGCTGTGCTACTTTCAAGTATGCTTAGTGGGTTAAATGCTTTGTAGTACCCTTTACATTTGAGCCCTTGATCCAAGGTGATAGGGAGGAGAGTGACCTTCTGGTTTAAGGAGGAAGAGGGGGATGTGTTTATACTTGTGTTCTATATCTTCTCAGTAACTATCCCTTCTGTAAAAGCTAATTACTGTCAACTGGTTAAATGATTTTGGAGTGTTAACCTCTGAGTAAGTCAGTGATATAAGGGAGGCAATAACTATAATTGGCAATTATGCTCAAGCTGATAAGGTTGGAGAGAACTCCCCTGATGAGTACCTATGGAATACAAAAGAAATACAAAAGGGCTAGCCATCCCTTTGAGGATCTGAGTACAAGTGGGAGTTGGGATAAGGACTCCCACTGTGTAAAGTCTTCACTTTCCACCTTTAAGTAGTCATATACAAGCCAAAAAAACCCAACACATTAATTTGAAGGTAGTCATCACATACAGGAATAAGGAAAGGATTCTAAATGACAGTTGATATTCTAAGTATAATATTTAGTGTGCCCTTTATGGATACACTTAAATGTTTATTGAATTGAATAAATTAAACTGTGACCTAGAAAGGTTAAATGATTTGCCTAGAATTCATGTCTGCTGACTGATTCTATTCTACTGTTCTCTCCACTACAATACACTGTTCACATTTTATACTATAAGCTACATTATGTCACCTTTTCTAGTTGATGAAGATACTGTGATCACCACCAGTCAGTGTTCTGAATGTATCTGAATAGTCGGTAGCATTGTATAGTAAAGATAGAACTGCTGCGGAAGACACTGAGAGGTTAGTTGACTTGCCCAGGATGCAAAGCCAATATTTATCAGACTTGTTCCCAGGTCATCCAGACTCTAAGGATGCTTCTAGGGATTTCCTCTGATTGCTAACTGAAAAGGCACAATGAAGTGATAAACTGACCCATGATACAAAACAGCAACTACATTTATTTCACCCCACAAAAGTGGAATTGATGTAGGGGCTTTAATTTTGCATAGGCCAGGTCTGAAGCTAGAGCTCCTCTCTCTAGGGTCCTATTCACTGAAGAGATGGAACATGTCTTGGCTACCTGGGAACTTCAGTACTTTGCAGGGTGGGTCCAAGATTTTTATTCTAAAAACATTTTAGAAAGGATTCAAACCACTGGATAACCCCACTACTGCCCCAATCTAAGATATGATCCATAATTTTTTTAATTTAATAGTTTTTATTTACCAAATATCTGCATGGGTAATTTTACAACATTAACAATTGCCAAACCATTTGTTCCAATTTTTCCCCTCCTCCCCCTCTCCTCCCATTTGGCAGGTTGACCAATACATGTTAAATATGTTAGAGTATAAATTAAATACAATATATGTATACATGTCCAGACTTTGAAATAGTGTACCATTAGCCTGTGAAAGAAATCCGAAATGCAGGCGGACAAAAATAGAGGGATTGGGAATTCTATGTAGTGGTTCATAATCATCTCTTAGAGTTCTTTCACTGAGTGTAGCTGGTTCAGTTCATTACTACTGTATTGGAACTGATTTGGTTCATCTCATTGTTGAAGATGACCACGTCTATCAGAATTAATCATCATACAGTATTGTTACTGAAGTATATAAGGATCTCCTGGTGCTGCTCATTTCACTCAGCATCAGTTCATGTGAGTCTCTCCAGGCCTTTCTGAAATCATCCTGCTGGTTGTTTCTTACAGAACAATAATATTCCATAACATTCATATACCACAATTTATTCAACCATTCTCCAGTTGATGGGCATCCAGGTAGTTTCCAGTTTCTGGCCACCACAAAGAGGGCTGCCACAAACATTCTTGCACATACAGGCCCCTTTCCCTTCTTTAAGATCTCTTTGGGATACAAGCCCAGTAATAACACTGCTGTAATCCATAAATTTTTATTATGAGAAGAAAGCTCATTTAATCTTATATCTAGAATTGAAAGTCACCACTAAAGCTTTCTGGCCTGGCTCTTTCATTTCATAGATAACGAAAATTAAGGAGCAGAAAGGTGTAATAATTTGAATAAGGAACCTTAAAAGTTCCTCTTTGTTCAATGTCCTCTTCAATTCTGCTTTCTTTCTACCCTAGACAAATCACTTCACTATTATCTGCTGAGGTTCCCTCATCTGTAGAGTGAGTATTATAATAATAGCATTTACCTTTCAGGCTTGTTGTGAGCATCAAATGAAATAATTGTAAAACACTTAGCACGATGCCTGGTACATAGTAGATGCTATATAAATGTGAGCTATTATCATTATTATATTTATCATCATCTACTCCCCTCAACATACAGTCATCAAAAACTATTTATGCTTTTTTCACAATATTATTATCTCTTAAATTCATCCCACTGCTATCATTGAAATAGTTCCTTATTACCTTTCACCTGGATTATTTACAATTATCTACTAACTGGTCTCTTCAATCTCAAATCCTCCCTCCTACATTATTTTGCATTGCACTTTTAGTTTTATCTTCCAAAAGCTTTTCTTTGATTATGTTCCCCTTCTGCTCTGAAATCTTTGATGCCTTTTGAGTACTCAACAAATAAAATCCAAACTCCTATTGATCCCAGTAGAATTCAGTCCGTCAGTCCATAAATAATTCTCAGGTACCTGATACGTGTCAGATCTACCTGGCATTCCCTTAAAATACCTTATTTTTTCTTGCACTGAGGATCAAGTGAACTAATTTATTTTGAAAATTTTAAATTGCCAAAGGGGGAGGAACCAAGATGGCAAAGAGCAGACAGGACTTTGCCTGAGCTCTTCCTAACTTCCCTCAGAATCAACACCAGATCAAGCATCTGAACAGGTGACAGAGTTCACAAATATTTGGAGTGTAACAAATTTCCAACAGAAGATATCTTGGAAGGACTTCAGGAAAGGTCTGTCTCAAACAGCTGGGGGGGGGGGAGTGAACAAGGAAACAGAGAGAATTATGGAGAATGAATGTAAAGCAAAACATAGTATTTTCACCTTTGTTATTGTGATTCATTTGCTTGTGGTTTTTTCCCTTTCTTGTGTTTTTTCCCATTTTGATCTGATTTTTCTTGTGCAGCATGATAAATATGGAAATAAATTTAGAGGAATTGCATGTCTTTAACCTATACTGGATTGCTTGCTGTTTGGGAGGAGAGAGGGAAAGAGAGAAAATTTTGGAACACAAGGTTTTGCAAAGGTAAATGCTGAAAACTATCTTTGCATGTATTTTGAAAAATAAAATACTATTAAAAAGTGAAAAAACAATATATCGTATTCCCTCTGATACTTAATATAATGCCACACACATAATAGACATTCAATAAGTATTTGCTGCATGTCTATACCAATTCAGAACATTCCACTTTTATCTATCAATTCCAACCTCCCTAGAACTCTATGTCTTCCAGTCCCTTAGTTGTCATCATCTCCACCTGGCTCTGAATGCCAAATAGAGGCACAGTGGACAGCTGCACAGTAGACAAAGGATTGCAATAATATCAAGCCAGGACGTGACCATCAAGAGCAGGGGAACATTGCCTGAAGATCAAGAAATGATATCAACCTGACTGAGCCCTGGAGACACAGACTGAAAACATGCAACTTATCTCATTTGAAAACATTAGCTTTCATTCAAATGGTTTTCCCAAAGGTGGAAGAGACAATTTCTCGACTCATGAATAATTTAGCCTTCCAGTCCACTGCTCTTATTGTTTTAAGAAGATTGAACACAGTGACTTAAATCAGTGTTCCCACTGGCTTTTCTGTGTTTTTGCACCATATTAGAGGGACAATCCTTGTCTTCTGCCCTCAAGTTCCCTCCACTAACATGTAGTTCCCTCCCAATTCCTTTTCTCCTAATACTTTACAGTGTATTTTATTTTTCTTCTTCAAGAAAATACTTTTTCTGTTCTTAAGTGTGCAACAGAAATAATTCAGTTATAAAGTGAAATACCACACTCAAGAGATTGCTTAGTTGGATGCATTTCTAGAGGCTAAATAAGCCTTCAGATTTCTCTCCTTTTTTCTGACAGGTGCACATTTGATCACAATGGAGCTATTAGAGTTATTATCAGTAACTCCCAATCCGACCCACATATGCTGCCACATAGAAAGCAGAGTCAGAGTTGCTGCTACTCAGGGTTTCTCTGAAAGTAGAACAAACAGAAAAACTATGTAATAGTCAGTATATGAAATAAGAGGATCCTACCATTGATTTCAAGCTCATTGTCAATTAAAAAAAAAAAAAAACTTAGATTTTGAGCTGGAGTGGACCTGAAGGGTATCTAGTCCAATCTCCTCATTTTACAAATGAGAAGAATGAGACCCAAAAAGTGCGAGTGAATGGTTCAAGATCACATAGGTAATAAGTTAAAAAGGAGGTGAGTCCCAATGAGCCAGCGCACTATATTAACATTAACAATGTTTCACATTTAAATTTACTTATTTTCTAAGGAAAAAACCTGTCAAATTGGAAGTTGAAAGAGGAACATTGAATACCTTTATCTTCATTTCCCAAAACAGGAACATTTATCATGACTCTATATTAAAGGTTTCTTTTTTCCTTTTTTAAAAATTAAGGACTTTCCCTTATTATTTCATCTAATACCACCTTCCCAGACTTCTCTTTACCATACATAGCATAAACCCAAATTCTAAATGCAGTTAGCAGTACACAAATAAAATAAATAGCACAAGGTGCACAGCATTAAGTGGAATGAGCCCACATTAAGTAGTGAGAAATATAGTACATACGATATATATTTGTCTTCCTGTTTCTTATATCCTCTTCCAGAATGTTACAATAATATAATAAAACAGCTAAGAAAATCAGTTCCTGGTCCACAACCATTTCACATTTGCTCTATTTACCCATGTCTAGTCTTATACAAGATAATAATGATTTTCAGCCTATCAGTTGTTAAATGCAGTAGTCCTCTTAAAATAGAATTTTATATTAATATGATCTCATTAATCAATTATTAATTTGTTTTATTATAATTATTTTATTAATTTTATATTAATGTTTATATTAAAATAGAATGTTTTATGTTTATATTAAATGGAATTCTTTTTCCAAGAATCCCATCACAACTCAAGCAAAGGTGTGAGTTTATAAAGAATCTTTCTTTAAAGGAGCTCATAGTACACTAGCAAATGGGAAAGAAATGGTAAGAGTTGGTCCAGAATGGGATCACCTCCTGGGACAGCCCAGAAATCAAGCTTATATTCTGGGGGAATCACTAGACTTGATATAAATAAAAATCAAGTAATTCCAAACCTGCAGGGAATCCATCAATTTGAATAGGAAAAGAAATTACACTTTTATCTTTAGAAACCTTTAGATGTAATTCAAAATTTTCTTCAATTAAAAAAAAAATTTAAATCATTTTCTGGGAAAGTGTCCATGGGCTTCATCGGATTGCCAAAGGGATCCATGGCATACACAAAAAGGTTAAGTACACTTATTCTGATGATGTAGGCCTCTTGTCCAAATCTTCATCTCTAGATTTTAGGCTTATGTTATTCCAAAGCAGACAAATGTATATTTGGAAAGTCTTCATTTTTATAGTTTCTGTTTTATTCTACCATCTTGACTCCTAGAAGTTCCATTTTTATAGTTTCCAAAAAATAAATATCTATAGATAACCTATCTTGGGCATCATGGGAATTCGATAAGCCTGCTTCATAGAGGTCATCCTACAGAACCTTAGTAAGCTTAATAATACTCTAGTAACCTAAAAGTATTTCTAAACAGCCCTCCAGAGTTACTCATTTCCCTTCAAGAAAATAGCTGAATGGAAATCATAATCCCCGCCTACCTGTCAGTACTTTTTGATGGTTATATGAGGAAATAAATATGAGTGTTTTGAAAACTATGAAATGTTTACATTATGAGAAATCACAATTATGGAAAGATAGTGAGATGATAGGACAAAAATGGCCAATCTTGGAAGGGATATGGAAACTAATGGGACACTAATATAATATTAGCGGAATTGTGAATTAACTCATCTAACCATTTTGGAGAGCAATCTGGAATTATGCCCAAAGAGAGTTTCTGCTTTCAAGGAGCTTACAATCTAACGGGAATGACATCTGGCATGGGAGCGTGATGGAGAATTCCAAAAACACAAGTACTCAAGTATAAGATAAGAGTATATAGATAATAGTTATTCTTTAAAAAGTGAATATAATGGAATATTGTTGTTCCCTAAGAAATGATGAGCAAGCTGACTTCAGAAAAGCCTGCAATGACTTACATGAATTAATGCTAAGTGAAGTGAGCAGAACCAAGAAAATACTGTACCTAGAAACAAGAAGATTGTGTGATGATCAACTGTGATGGACTTGGTTCGTTTCAACAATGAGGTGATCCAATAGACTTGGGATCAAAAGTGCCATCCACATCCAGAGAGAACACTATGGAGACTGAATGTGGATCATATAGTGCTTTAACCTTTTGTAGTTATTGTTTATTTGCTTGTTTTTCTTTTCTTTTTTTTTTCCTTGTGATTTTTTTCCCTTTTGAGCTGATTTTTCTTGTGCAGCATGATGAATATGAAAATGTTTTAAAGAATTGCACATGTTTAACATTTATTATATTGCTTGCTGTCTTGAGAGGGCAGGGAGGAATGGAAGAATTAGGTTTTGCAAAAGTTAATATTGAAAACTATCTTTGCAGGTATTGGGAAAATAAAATATTATTAAAGCTAAAAAATGTAATCTGGGGGGGCCAGCTAGATGGCACAGTAGATAGAGCACCAGCCCTGAAGTCAAGAGTTCAAATATGACCTCAGACATTTAACACTTTAGCTGTGTGACCCTGGGCAAGTCACTTAACCCCAATTGCCTCAGTCCAAAAAAAAAAAAAAAAAAAAAAGGTAATCTTGGGCTGCACTTTGAGGGATAGCACTTACAAGGATAGGAATATAAGTGTTCAACTGTTACTCATCAGACTCATTCGATAGTGTTATGTTTAGTTCTGGACATCATGATTTAAGAAAGACATTAATAAACTGGAGACTGTTCAAAGGAAGACAATAAGGATAGTTAAAATAGGTGACACACGGATTAATGACAATTACATATTATGTCGTAAGGACAAATTAAAGGGATTGGGATGTTAAGTCTGTAGAAAAGAAATTTCAATGGACATGATTTCCCATTTTTCAAGGACCTGAAGAACGAGGTGGAGAACCTTCTTAATTTTAGCCATCCAAAAATGGAAATGGGTTATCTTGAGAGGTGATGGATTTCTTCTTTCTTGGAGGCTGGACAGCATTTATCAAGCATTTTATAATAAATATTAATGTAGAGGTCGGACTAGATGGCTATCAAAGTAGTTTTGAGTTCTCAAATTCTAGATTTTTATGATGTAGATTGGCTAAGAATGACCTGGCGCTTCCTTATTATTCCTCTGTTTAAGTCAATTGTCCCTACCTGTCTCCACCTGTATGCTTAGGCAAGCCTTCCTAGCATCAGACCAGTTTTGCCTCTGGCTAAGAAACATGTTAGAGAACACCTGTCTCAGAAGAATGTTACTTCACTAACAAACTCTATTCTAGCTGGCCACAGTGCCCTGACCTTTTACCTAGGATTTTGGCCCATAGATAATCAATTTACTTACATTCAAATGTCATTGATTAAATACTATGGATACAAAACTCTGTATCTCCTGCCCTAAAGAGCCTACAGTTTAATGTGGGGTGGGGATAAATGTAAAAAAATGGGTTTATTTTAGATGATTTAGTACATAAGGATGGAATATTTAAAGAGGAAAGATTTATTCATATTTTGGGAACAAAAAATCAGGAACAGCTTCATGGAAGGGATGGTATGCGAGTTAAACCTAGAAGGAGGAGAAGCATTTTCACAAGTGGAGATGTGAATGGTCAGCTAAGTGGTATGCTGGAAAGAGTGCTGAGTTTAGAGTCAGGAATATCAAATGTGACTTCAGACACTGAGTAATTATGTGATTCTAGGCAAATCACTTAACTCCTATATGCCTCAGTTCCTCATCTGTAAAAATGGGGCCATGCCAGAGAAGGAAATGGCAAATTACTCCAATATTTTTGCCAAGAAAACCCCATGGACTTGAATCAGACACAACTGAACAACAGCAGAGAGATGAGTAGAGCTGCTCTGAGAAATGAGAGGAAATGTGCAAATATATATGATGGCAGGAAAATGTCATTGAACACAAAATAGAATAGTTTGGCTGAAATATAAGTACAAGAACAGGAACAGTGAACACACTATTTCAACTCAGTTCATTTTCCAAATCCTCTTCCTGGGACCCAAGGTCGTGGTTCTCAATCTCTTAGCCAATGTTCTTCATCTTGGTTCCCTGTTCTCCTGGACCCCTTGCTTGTCTGGACTCAGGATCTCCATTGGTACCTACCAGTTTCCTTTCTGTCTAGCCAAATTCCCAGTCTTGCCATCACCTTATCTTGCCCTATTCTGTTGCTTCTCAAAATTTCCTATACTTTTCTCCTGTTTTAAAAAGTAAAGTAACTTATTTATTTTCCCAAAGAATAGCCAAGTGAAATAAATTAGAAACACTTGGGGCAAAAACTGTACTATTACATGTCTCTACAAGTAGCAAAGTCATGTTAAGGTGTAATTTAACATTGGCACTCTGACTTTAAGGAGAGTGGGCTCCGAAACAGTGGAGAGGTCAGAAAAAATTTATAGAGGGAGAGATAGTTATCTATATGTAAATACATAGATGTCTATCTCCACCTACATCTATCCATAAATATCCATGTGATATCTACATAATCAGAGATTTCCATGAGATCTGTCAATAGATACAGATGTGGATATATACCCCAATTACCTATTGAGCAGTGAAACTATGCATACTTTTGTACTTAGGTTTTTTTTTTTAATTTGGCCTGGTTTTTTCTTTCCTATGTATTGTTTAGTTTATCTTAATTGTGTTTAAAATGAATTAAGCAATTTTACCTAAATTTTTATACATATATAATATATATAATGCTATATATAATAGAATATATATAAGTACTTTTTGTTTTAATAAATTCCTGCATCTTTTAGAGTCTATGACCAAAACATCCCATAACTAATCAATGGAGTCTGCTATGCTAAAAGAAAAGAGATGTAACTTAAGCACTTAGTAACAGAAACTAGAAGAAAAGGTATAGTAAAGAGGAGAAATTAGAACTATTTTTTAGGACATGCCCTCAAACTTCAAAACATAATTTAAAATATCACACTATCCTCAATATGTGATAGAGTAAGTCTCTACTAGAAAGCAAATGAGCATTCCCTCCTATGGCTGTGGGATAATTTGTACCTCTTGTAATTTTTTAGGAAATGGGAAAGAGAACAATGACCTGTTCCCCTAGAAACACTGGCTAGTGGACTGACATCACAAGAGCTTACCTGATCTACTTTGTGAAAGTTACTGAAATTTAATGCTAAGAAACAGAGATCAACCACAAAATAGCAGCTAATTGTTTTTCAGAAGCTCTATTCCCAAACTAACTAGACACTCACTCTGGACTTCACTTCCCCATTTCCTGGTATTGACAGGTTGGATCTTCAGAAGGCAGTTAACTACTTCTATCAGTGCATCAGACATGGCCCTAAAGAACACAGGTTTCTGATATTGTAACCCCCGAGCCTCCATCCATTTTGTTTTTCATTATCAACCACCCAGAGCAGCCAGGTGAGAGAAAGTAGATAAGAGTTCCAGGCCTGGAATCAAGAAGAACCATCTTCCTGAGAGTTAAAATCTGGCCGCAGATACCACTTGTGTGACTCCAGGCAAGTCACTTAACCCCATTTGCCTCAGTTTCCTCATCTCTCAAATGAGCTGGAGAAGGAAATGGTGAACTACTCCAGTATCTTTGCCAAGAAGATATTCTTGACCAAATGGGGTCACAAAAAATGGGACATGACAGAAATGAGTGAACAACAACGTTCAATCAGTAGAACTCTATATAAAGTTTTGGAAAGGTTAGGGAGAAGGTTTAGCTAGAATAATAGTTATAAGAAAAATCATTATCAGCACTAAAGGGAACACTATTACTTGTACACATAAAGTATCTGGGTAGTGAGCTCAAACTTAGAGCATAATGAGAGCAAAGGCCTACATCTACATCCTGCACCTGTCAAAAAGGGAAAGAGACTGAGAGATGCACATCTTCCTTTTTATATGCAAATTCAGTTCTAACTCAATACTCTCTGAGAACTTCTCTTAGTTTTTCTGTCTCCACAGGTAATTACAATCCTTTTTTTAATCCATCATATCATACTAATTGTCCTTAACCAACTAAACTCCCTACGTGTAAGGCACTCAGACAGGTGGTGGAGTAGGGGGAGAAGCAGTAGTTGCATAGTGAGTACCAGTATCCACAGGTTCTCAGCAGCCATCTGCATCCTGCCTGACTCTTTTAAAAATTATTCCCCAGTGCCCCGAGGGTGCTGGCCCCTTCTCTTAGAATATCTCATTGCCTTCAGATGCTAAATCTCATTGGGAAATAGGTTCCTTTGAACTTTTCAAAGGTATAAAGGAATGCCTCCCATTTTTATGAGTTCTGTCCTGCTGCAGGCAGAGGAAGTTGCTGTGTGTGAGGAAGGGGCCAATTAGAGCCAAAGAGCCATAAGCTAATCCCTTATGGCACTGCTCTATGAGCAGGGCTTGTTGCAGCCTGCCAAAGAAGTGTTCCCGAAGCTCAATTCTTGGACTGAAATAGAGGCCATGGAGAAGGGGCTTGAGGGCAGAAAATCCATTTGGCCTGCCTTATTTTGCTGCTGAACTCTGGAGTACACTGACTTGGTTCTGCTGCCTGTAATCATTAACAGTTGTGAGAAAAGTACCACCAAGAAGTAAATAAACCATCGCTTCTCCAACTTCTTGCTCTCAGGATCCCTTTGCACTCTTAAAATGTATTGAAGATCCCCAAAGGGTTTTTGTTTATGTGGGTCCTATCTGTCAATATCTACCATCTTAGAAACAAAAACATCTAGATATTATTATAGAATTCGTTTTGACCTCACAGACCCCTGAAAAGTCTCAAGGGTCCCTGGGGGTCCTTGGACCACACTTTGAGAACCACTGATTTCAATCAGTCCTGATAGTGGGAGAAAGTAGGGTAGCAACTTCTTGAATTAGCACCAGCATCTCTGCCTAAATATCCACATGTTTGTGGTAGGGTCGAATTCTCTAAACATATATTCACGGCTTAGATCAATAGCATTTCTTTTCCTGGGACCTAACCTGTGGTTAAGTTGTCATATTCCCTGCATGGGCCTAATTATTTCCCTAATAAAAACACAATGTGAAACATTGAAATCTATCCCCTCCATCGGATTCTGGGAAAGGCAACATTTCATGGAAGCAGAGGAAACAAATGGGAATTATCTAGAATCAGACTATTTTTGGAGCTATTCCAGACAAATACTATTGGTGCCAATCTGGAACTAAAGAGACTGATGATTTAGAAATCACCTAGGAGTGGAGTTAGAATCTTGACATATTTATTACGAAGATTGTTTTTCACCAAATTTGTGACCCTCACAGAACTCATATAAATCTCTAGGTGGAGAGAGTGCAGTACCAATGGCCAACTCAAACCTGGCCCAACATGTCTTCTTCAACATATGACACTGTCATTTCTTCTGCTCCTGTTGTGTTTATTCTTTCCTCCTCTGGGATGAATGAATATTAGAGAAGAAATGGACCAGGCTGTGCCCGTATGAGCCTTGAAACTTCAGAACAGCTCTAAGTCCACTGGCTAACACTGGGAATGAGCCGGCCCTGTGAAGCATCCTTCACTTAACCCAGACCATCAATGGATCAGCCTGGTAGCCAAATACTATATCCTCCAAAGGCATGACTCACCCATCAGGTACACCATACCCAAAATGAAATCTTGAACCTATTCTCCTCAAGGATTGAGTATAGGGGGTAGTATATGCTCTAATGCAGGGTACCACTTTAGTACTGTGGGTCTTACTTTATCTTTTCAGCAAATATCTTTGTTGAAACTACTTGATACCAGTTAGTTAATTGGTACTGGAAAGTCAAGTGATTAAATGGATAGTAGGCTGCTATTGAGGAGATTGATATAGGGACAGATACACCAGAACTGGAACTTAAAATAGTAGCTTTAGAAGATCCTTGCAAACCCCAGGGATACTCCTAGAGTCATACAGGAGAAATGGAGTCATGCGAGTTCTGAGAACTCAACCTACTTGTGTGTAAGTTGGGACAGTAGGTCCAGAGTCTCACCATACGTAAAGCGCCACAGTATTTGAAGTTTCATGTCTCTCATAAAACAATGAACATAAGGATGCTTCAATATATTACCAGTGAAAAACTGTATCGGAGAAGTAGAATAAAGAATGACATCCAAAGTATCTGAAAAGAAGTTCATCTGTTCATGTAGCAAAATAGAAGTGTGACATAGCTTGAAAGCTCCTCTGCTAATAACAACATGTTAATATATTCAGAATCAAGCCACCAGTACAAATAGTGCCCCCTCCCTGAAGACTTATGAAAGGACAAGGAGGTTTGCCAAGATGGGTAGGGATCTGCACTGAATGACTAAGTACTTAGATCAACTAGATCACAGATCTAAAGAAAGTATATATTTAACCCGGGAGATCAGACTTTACCTGATAGGACTAACATACAAATAATGGGGTTAAGCCCTGCTTGTAAGTGTCATGGATGAACTTCAGACCTAAGTAGGGGAGAAAATTAAAAAAGGAGAGGGAAGGTAGGGATATTCAGGGAGAGGAAAAGAGATAAAGTAGAAAAATAAAAGAGGTACATAAAGGGGATGAGGCAGATTACAAGAAAGCCATTCATAACTATTTCATTCTTTTTGGTGGCACCAGTGTCAACTACTAATATAAACTAAGGTCTTGAAAATGTCACTTTTGTGAATACAAATAAAAAAAATTTCCAAAATTTATCTCAAACCCAGCAAACTGGCAAAGGTGGCAAAAAGAAGGAAATAGTCAAAGCTGGAATTATGCGGATGTAAGCCTACTGGTACATTCTTGGTGGAACTATCTCATGATCAAACCATTCTGGAAAAATATTTCACATTATGTTCAAAAGGTGAGAAAACTGCCCATGCTCTTTGGTCCACTGTTAATCATAAATATCCAAGAACACCAGAAAGAGAAACTTCTTCTTTACACCAAAATATTCACAATAGCATATTTTTGGTAGGAAAGTGTTGGAAATAAGGTATTTGTCTGTTGAATTCTGTCTAAACATATATATGAGAATTGTACTGTAAATCTTTAGATTTAAAATCAGCACAGAAGATTTATACAAACTGATGCAGAACAAATCAGTAGAACCAGAAAAATATACATTTTGATTACAACAATAACTAGGAAGGAAAAAACCCTGAAACTGTGTAATTATAATTACCAAGCTTGACCTCAGAGAAGTCAAAAACATGCTTCTCCTTGCCTTCACTGTAAACAGTCATCTCTAATCATCCTGATCTCTCTATGGCCACTGGACCCAGATGATTCTGGAGGAGAAAGAGAGGCTGTTGACCTTGCACAGCCCTCCCTCACTTAAATCCACTCATTTGCATGTCATAGCATCCCCTTTCTGATGTTCTGGTCCAACATAAGACAAACAACAGCGGCAAAAGTGGAATTATGGCTTTAGCTGTTAGTCCTTATTGCAAGAAATGGCTTTTTAGGTAAGAATGGAAGGACAAATATATTTAGGAATTAAATAAAAACAAAAACCACAATAAAAATAGATAATTTTTAAAAGAAAAAGAAAATGTTTCTTTTGTCTTTAGTTTCTAACTATTTCTTCATCTTGGGAAAATAAATTAATTTGGACCTCTAAATTTAAGATACATGAGCACCATCCTTATGGCATATATTAGAAATGGCATTATGCAAAACACATTTGATTCATAAAATGCATTTAGAAATCTTACATGTAACGAGCTAGCTCCCCCTGCTGTCATTTCAGGAAATCGGTAAGTGCAGTTGGTGAGCTAACTCATAAAGAAGAAAAGTCTAGTTATTCTGGAAACTGTTTCACACTAGAAACAAATAATGACAGGCTTAGAGACAATAAATAAGCAATTCATGTCTATCTTTTTACTGGGAAAGTTAAGAAATTCAATAATGTTCTGCTTATAAAATCAGTAAGAGAATCTTTCAAATAAAATGCAAAATGATTGATGCATTTGTGCAAAAGGATAAAAAATAAGATCTAACCCTAAGGTAGACTAAGATATTCGATGCATTTACACAGTAAAGAGCAGGCAGAAATGTGAATAAGCATTTATACAGCATCTTCTACTATGTAGACAATCATCACAACCCTTCAGGTAGAATGCTCTTCATTTTACAATGAGAAAACTAAAGCAAACAGAGGTTACATGATTTGCCAAGGGTCACAAGTGTCCGGGGTCACATTTGAACTCAAGTTTTCTAACTTCACGCCAGCTTTTCTGTCTACTGCACCATGTAGCTGTGTATATGGTCTCCAGTAAAATATAAGCTGTCTTAGGGAAGGGACTATTTCATTTATGTCTCTGTATCCAGCACAAGACAAGTGTCTAAGGTTTAATAAATGCTTTTTGATTAAAAGATTGATTGCTATGGATTTCATACTTTTCATCATCTTGACAATCCTTTGGAAATGGCCCAATTCATCAAAATCCCCCTTCAAATGGGACAGTAAGAACTAAATGCATTTCACCATAAAGGGTTTAAGGAGTACAGAGTACAATATGGAGATTATCTTCTTTGTTCCAGTCACATTACTTTTATCAATGCATCCTACCAGGAAAAAATGTACGCTCTCCATAATTTATACAGAAGAATCCAAGGATCAGAGATGTAAAATGTCTCATCAAGGTCATATATGCTTGTACTGGAAGCCAAGTATCTATTCTCACAGTTCCATACTTTCTACTATACTGTACTGTGTCTTTACTTTGTGTTTCAGTAAATGATATCCCTAACCAGAGCAATTCCACAGATAAACAGGGAAAAGGGGCATGTGTTCCTCATTAGCCCCTTTCTGAAGCCACACTGACTATATGTTACTTTGACATTTCCCTTCCTACAAAATCAACTTCTTTCCCAAAAAACTTTACTATCCAGTGAAATTTATTTACTTTAACCTGTCAAATTTAACTGTTTAAAGAGTTCTATTTTGTCCAAAGCTGCAATTTCATTAACACGAGTAATTCCTGGTATAGCCAGGAATATTGTGTCAGTATTTGTCAGAGAAAGAACTTGAATCCATATCTTCCTGACAACAAAGCTGGCCCTGTACGCACTATTCAGGCTGCCTTTCCAAACCTATCTGGTTAGTGTACCACAATGCTGCTTTGTGTGTACATGGAGATACTACAACGACCTTTGAATATTATTTCTAGTATGGTGACGAATTTTGTCTATCCTTTGTCTTGAGTAAAGACTAGAGTTGTAAAATTGTAGGTTTTTAAAATAAACTGAAAAACTTTATTCTATTTAATCCCATAACTAACGTCCTTTCTAGCTTTAAATTAATGAACCTATGATTCTGTCTAAACCCATTTTGTGATAAAATGTCACCTTTGATTTCAAAAAGGAATTTAGTGGGCCAAAAGGGAACTCTCCGTGCATACTAATGAATAAATGAATAAGCACTTATTAAATGTTTCTGTGTACAAAGCACAGTGCAAGTGAGAGGGATGCAGACAAAAGTAAGACAGAACCTGACTCAAGAAGCTTACATTCTAATGGAGGAGACAACACATATGGAAGGTTTTAGCTGCAAGTTAGATGGAAAAGTCCATGGTCTTTAAGGTGCAATGGCAAGGCATTAGTGTTTTTTTCTTTAAGTCATTTCCACTAACAAAATCATGTTTCTGAGGTTGAACTATCTGATAATGTCAAGGGCTTAAGAGGTAAGAAATTTTCTTTCTGGGTGTTTAGTAGCTATAGTTCTAGCACCTGTAGGAGCAAGGCTGTCTCTCCACTAGGATTGCTTCCCAGGATGATGCTGAGAGCCCTGAACTAGAAGTATTGCTCCTCCCAAGGCCTTTGTGTTCAAGGCTCTGTCACTAGCAGGATCTGAGGGGAGGTAGTAATCAAGGTGGTAATGGTAGTGTGACTTATTTGGTATGTCCTGTCTCCTGTCTCTTCTTGAGGGTGCCTCAATGCTTCAGCAAGGCTGGATTGTCTGCCTTTTGAATGATAATGAGTGACTTTTACATGATATATTAAGGTTTGCATATTTTTAAAATATATTATGTCACTTAAGCCTTACAATAACCCTGTGAGGTTATTTTTGCCAATATGTAGTTTATGAGGGAGGTTTCACAGATATCACCATTCATCCTAATTTTACGCAAGAGACAGTGAGTCTCTGAGACATTAAACAACTTTTTTTCCTAGTCACACACCTAAGTCTTAAAGCCAGGATACAAACCTAAATCTAATCCTCTAACCACAAAATGCCACAATTTCATAAGTTTCATTTGTCTCTTTGGCTTATTGAACAGCATCAGAACTACCTGCAGAAATTGTTTAAGTAAAATAGAGATAATGGCATTTGCTACTCTTGTTCTGAAAGTGGCAAGAAACACCAAAAAGGTTATCACAGACTGAATTATAAGATGTCTCTTTAAAAATAAAGAACAATTTAAATAACTGGAGAAATATTCAGTGTTCATTGTAAAATCCTGCCAATAAAATGAAAAAAAACTATCAAAATTAATTTATACTTTTAATGCTCTACCAATCAAATTGTGAAAGTGATGCTTTATAGCACTTGATAAAATAATAACAAAATTCATTTGAAAAAACAAAAGATCTAAAATAGCAAGGAAAATAATGAAAAGAGAAAAAACAGCTCTTCCAGACTTCCAATTATATTATAAAGCAGCAGTTATCAAAATTGTCTGGTTTCAGTTAATAAATAGAGAGATAGATCAATGGAATAGACTAGACAAGAATCAAAAACAAAAGAAATTAATAACTCAGTTTTTGTTAATGTGGAAAACACTAGGGAAAAAAACTCCTTAATTTAAAAAAAACTGCCGGTGAAACTAGAAAGCAATCTAGCAGAAAAAATAAGCTTAAGCCAATTTCTTAAAACAATATATTTTAGTAAACTTAACATAAAAGATCATACTATTTAAAAAAAACATATACCTCTTACAATTATGGGGAGATGTGTTTTTACTCAAACAAGAGACAAAGACAATTTAAAAAGTCAAAATAGATAACTTCATGTGAAACTAAAAGGCTTCTACACAAACAAAATTAATGTACCCAAAATAAAAAGAAAAGTGGTTGAACGGAGAAAAAAATTATACCAAATTTCTCTGATAAGGGTTTGGTTTCCAAGATATATAAACAATAAATAGATATTCATAAGGTAATAGTAATTTCCCAATTGATAAATGGCCAAAGGATATCAACAAACAGTTCTCAAATGAAGAATTACAAAGTATTCATAAAGACAGGAATGAATGTTCCATATCACTAATAATAAGAGAAATTTAAGTCAGAAATGCGAGGTTTCACCTCATATCCTACATATTGGCAAAAATAACATTACCCCCCCCCAAAAAAAAGGTCACAGTCAATGTTGGAGAGGTTATATAATAAAAGACACACTAACATATGTTAGTGGAACTGTAGAATAGAATTACTTTGGAAAACTACTTGGAATTGTGCAAATCTGAATCAGAGGCTATTACCGGGCTAATAATCATCGATAAGAAGAGAGTCACCACATTCACCAAAATATGTAGAACAGCACTTTTATAATAACAAAGAATGAGAAGTAAAATAAATGTTCATCAATTGCAGAATGGCAAAACAATTGTGGTACATTAATATAATGAAAACTTACTGTGCCATAAGAAATTTTGTGTGATGAATACAGAGAAACATGGGGAAAAACTAGATAAATTAATGTAGAATGAAGTAAGCAGAACCAAATAAACAATATCCACAGTAGTGTAATGGAAATGGAAAAGTCACATTAAAAAAATCAAAAACACATGTAAAAAAAATTAAAGATTAAGCAGATCCCTTTGTGGAGGCAGGAGGTTCACTGATATTATACAATGTATATGTTTTGAACAATCAGGAGGGCTGATTTGTTTTCCTCTTTAAAATACTATTTGTTATAGGGGAGGACTGTCTGAGAGAGGGAACTGGAAAACTATGATGATATAAGAAACAGAAGGCATCAATAAAAACTTTTTAAAAAACAAGCAAAGGAAGAAAAAAAAGTAAGGAATTTATTTTGTCTCAAACTGACTTTGATATGCTGAGAATGGCATTTTGTCTTGAACATATTCTTTTTTTATACAACAAAACACTATTTTAAAATATTCCAGATATACTTTATTTTTACATCACATAAATTTTTCAATATACCCCTCCCCCTTCTGCCTCACAGAGAGCTATCACTAATAATGAAAAACAAAAAGGAATATTAAAAAAAAAAAAAAAAAACAGTTTCAGCAAAACTCAACACATCTATAACGTCCTATGTTACAATCAGTGCTCCACATCGTCCCCTACCTCTACATAGGAAGGAAGGAGGCGCATTCTCCTACCTCTTCTCTGGGGACTAAACTTGGTCATTATCATTTCAAAGCATTCATTTTTCAATTATGAAAAATACTAAATTTAAGAGAACGTTATAAAGACTGATTGTACTGGGCTTCTGTTGTCAAATGACAAGGGATTCGAAGTTAAATTGCTTGTTTAATATAATCTCAAAGAAATACGGAGAAAGGTGGATACTCACTGAAATCTGTTTTCCGATTATAACAATTAAAGTAGATGATCAAAAAATAAACAAACAAACAAACTTGACAACGTTGGTAACTTTTTGCAATGATCATTGCATTATAGGAAGTTTATGTTCCTAAAAAATAAATTCGGACCTTGAGACATAAAGCATACTTTATGTGATCTTCAGCATTATGCAAGAGCAAAGCTAAGCCTTTGGCAGCAAGCTGGAGCACACGGGTGCCAGGGACATTCTGTTAACAAAGCACAAGGGGTGAGGAAAGGGGAACAAGTCATTCTTGTGCACTGCTCTGTTGGGAGAGCAAATGCCATTGTATTTATCTGGCATCGTTGCCTTTTCCACTGAAGGCTCACTGGCTAATACCAGTTTCCTTCACTCGACTCATTTTGCCATTTAATCCTAGATTCACTTATCTGATCTCTCAAGGAAAATCTTGCTCTTTCTGCCCAGAAAGCATTCTGCCCTCACCCTTTTTGCCTACATATTCTCACACAACATTCAGATACACACACACATACACACACACTTGTAGAAGTCTACCTTGGTCAAGAAATCGCACCTTTTCACATAACTCTATAATGCTAGAAATACGACTTTCTGGAAACAGCTGGAAGGGGCTTTGCTGGGAGAACATTCTGTCATTGATGTATGAGAGGCCTTTCAGGATCAGTGTGACACTCTCAGTCCCCAACCTACCTGCTGTTCATTTATATTTGCATAACTCTCAGTCACAGTGACAGAGCTGCCAGTCTCTCTGACCCAATCACACACATACTCTGTCTTTAGGAAGCATAACCTGCTCCTCTGTTCCCTTCCTGTGGCTTTATGAAAATGTCATTATGCCCTAGAATACTCACTCTGTCCTCCCATCCTCTCCACCCTCCCAACTCCCACCCCTGACTTCTGCAAATGAGTTCGCCTATCTCCCCAAACTCTCTGGGAGGCTAAACTAGGCCAAATTCCCTTGTCAATCATCTGGACAAAGACATTTTTAGCTTATACAAAACCAGAAACAAATTCTTTCAAGTGGGTCTGAATTCAGTCTGAAAGTTGGGAAAGAGGTACTAAATTCAACTAATAACACAAGAAGGTAAGAAACAAATAGAAATTTACTCATGTTTTCCTTCTACCTGACACTATTCCTAGGCTTCAACAAAGCTAACATGCTATTATAGCTAAAAAGTGCTGAACCAAACAAATACCATGAAAATTATTTTAATATATTTGTTGTACACAAAGTTTTGCAAGGGTCAATGTTGAAAAATTATCCTTGCATATGTTTTGAAAATAAAAATCTTATATATATATATACATATATATATGTATTTGCTCTAACCTATCCCTTAAATTTTTATTAATTTAAAAGGATCTGATAGGAAAATTTATCTTCTTCCTCTCTTTGCAGAGATAGGAGGCCTTGGATAAAGAATTCTGGAGGTAATTAAGCAGACTTTGTTAATGTGTTGGGTAGTGTTGTGAAACAAATTTTCCCCCTTCTTTTTTGTTCTTTGTTAAAAGGATTAATTCTCTCTGTGAGAGCAGAAACAGCCAGGAATATTTCATTGAAAAATGAAGGTGAAATAAAACAAAAGATATCAATAAAAATTTTAGAAGAAAAACATAACTTATGAGAATTTTCCAATTATTCTAAGAATCTAAGATTCCTGTTATTTGTACACCTGCTCTAAATAGCAGATTAAATCTTTGAAGTTTATGACTGCATGCAAAAGAAAGACAGCACATTAGAATGACTGAATACATTTAGAGAGGCTCCATTGTAGCCAGTTCCCAGAATAATAACGAGAGGTAGCTTAGTATATTGGAAAATACATTAGATCTGATATCTAGAGACTTGCATGCCGATGCTGGCTCTGTACTATAAAAATAGACCTTTTTTATCTCTCTGAGATTCAATTTCTACATCTATTAAATGGTGATTATATCTATCTCACAGTGTTATTGTACAGAAAGTGTCATAGAAAAGTGAGTTTGTTATTGTAGATTGGTTCAAAGCCTTGAAAGTTTGTCACTGGACATATACATCCATAATTAAAGAAAGATTTTGGAACAAAAAATTAAAGTAGAAGCAGTTTTCTTGCCTTCCTCCCCCTTAAGGTACTTCATTTTCATATGAAATTTAAATTATTTTAAGTAATTGGAGAAATCCCGAGCCTCAGACCCTGTCAAACTTTAAAAGATTTAACCCTTAAATGATTTGAGGAAAATACAGGTTTTCCATTCAATCAGAAATAAAACAAAAGTTACAAGGTTTTTGGACCCTGAATCAGATAAAAGCTTAGAGCTGAAAGATTAATACTGATAAGAAATAAAAATGAGTTGAAAAACAAACAAACAAACAAAAAAACAGACTAAATGCTTATGAATTCTACCCAACTGCCAAGCTATGTTGCTTTCCAAAAGGAGTTCATAGATCAATTCACAAACATTTTAAAGAGCTTTCTATATAGCAGGCACTGTGCTAGGTCCTAGAAATACAAATACAAAAGTAAGATAGGCCCTGCCCTCAAAGAATTCATAGAAAGAAACCATCTAAAGACTTTTTCCCTTAGACTGATGACTGGCTATAAGAGAGTTCTGGCTTCCTCAGGACAAAATCCAAAGCATAAGACCTTGGAATCCAAGCTAAATCCATGACTTAATCGGAAGCCTGAAGTGAAAAACTCTGCAATGACAAATCTTTCGTGTGTCCCATAGTGACCACATGCCCTGCATCAAGCAATAAACCAGGAGGAACAGAACAATGACATAACCAGAAGATATCACCAACCTGAAGCTTCAGAGATGTGTTCTCTCTCTCTATGTAAGCACTGCCTCCATATGTGTTCTACATGTGTACTCATCCACAAATGCTCCCAGGCACATAATGTGTGTATTTGTGGAAGACTGGGCCCAAGATTTATGGGAGAAGTGTTTTATTACTACTTTGCTTACTATGCTATTTCATTATATGCTTTTGCTTTGAACTCATTGCATCTTTAGCAAGCTAGTAAAAATAAACACTTCAGTGGATTTGGCATTGAGCACATACAGAACCATAGAATTATCTGAACTTGGGGTAGCTTGGCAGTGTTGAAGTGGGAAGCACATGCATATGGATACCGCAAAAGCTATAATTATAGTCATATATACAAAAGCAAAAGCAGGTGAATGAGAAATCTATCAGGAAATAAAAGCCAAGCTGTGTAGAAATTGGAGACACAATTTAGCAAATCACCATAATAAGAACAAAGTGAAACTAATAAATCATTTTTATTCTGTTGTCAGAAAACTTTCTAGCTATATAACAAAAATGGAATGGAGTCAGACAAGAATCAATCAGCAAAGAAGATAAGGGGCTTATATCAGGAGCTATGATAGATGACAGGGAAACAGACAAAAATGAAATAGTCCCTGTCCTCAAAACCTCAATTCTATTGAAGAAGGCAGCATATTCATATAAAAATATATTAAATACATAATGAAGGGAGAGAAATTAGCAGCTGGCATGGGGTGGGAGGTAAAGGAGAGGCTTGTGTTGAATAGGAATGTCATATTCTAATAGAAATGAAGGCCACTAAACCTTATATAACAGTCCCTAAAGGTGGTATATTGATTTAGAAAACTACCTATTAATATTATCAATATTTTATTATTCTGTTAGGTAGCTACACCCAGAGAAGGAACACTGGGAAGTGAATGTAAATTGTTAGCACTAATGTCTGTCTGCCCAGGTTACATGTACCTTCGGAATCTAATGCTTATTGTGCAACAAGAAAATGGTATTTACACACATGTATTGTATCTAGGTTATATTGTAAGACATGTAAAATATATGGGATTGCCTGTCATGGGGGGAGGGAGTAGAGAGAGGGGGGATAATCTGGAAAAATGAATACAAGGGATAATATTATAAAAATATATATATAATAAAAAATATTTTATTATTCTGTTAAATATTTCTCAATTACATTTTAATCTGGTTCACGGCCATACTTGAGAATTTTGCATTTAATATAAAAGATAATACCTGCATGAATTTTAAAATAAACCATGAAGTCTGGAGAAGAGGAGGGAGAAGTGCTTGTCAGATATGGAAAAGAGCTTGTGCAAAGGCAAAGAGACAAGAAATATGGTGTCTTCTATAAAGAATAGCAAAAACCAAATTTGGCTGGCTCCAAGATAACATGAAAGGAAATAATGTATAATTAGGTGGAGAAAGTAGGGTCAAGATAGGTATTAAATGGTTTATATAACATAGTAGAGAAAATAGAATTATTATTATATTAAAGAATATAGGTAATAAGAGAAATATTATACCATAATTATTAAGTAGAAGAGGAACATAACATTTTCACAGAGGTTTAGAAGAGAGACAATGTCAAAAGGTATTTATTTACTAAACACGATTGGATGGATTGGATGGAACACTGGATTAA
Organism: Sminthopsis crassicaudata; assembly: GCF_048593235.1. NCBI lineage: Eukaryota > Metazoa > Chordata > Mammalia > Dasyuromorphia > Dasyuridae > Sminthopsis > Sminthopsis crassicaudata. Next base: position 380,938,645 of record NC_133620.1, on the reverse strand, counting down.
TTTGCAAGTGTCATATGGACCAATCTGGATGAGTTGGGGAATAGAACATTACACCCATACAGATTGTGTACCTTCTTGAATATCCTAGGGGAGAAGGTAACTTACACTTTGCTATGATTCTTAAATCATGGTCTATGTGCTACAGGACATTCTGTTCATAAGACTCTGCAAGGAAATTTGAGCTCAGACCTGAATTGGGACACATTAGCTCAAGCTATAATGGGGAAACTCAGGTGTCCTAGACAGTAGACTTGGCTTGCTACTACTCAGATCATACTCTTAAGCCAGTCATTTCACCACAAAATGTTTAAACCATCTAATAGCAAGAATGATGGAGATCTTCTTGGAAGAAATGCAGTGAAGAATTAGCATCACTTGTGAAATACTTAGCATGAATAACATACCCATTCTTTGTTTTTACCTGTGAGTTATTGCAGTGTTTCTATCTCATACTCTCACTGTGTCTCAAAAATTTATTTTTTGTGAAGTTACCAGTTACTCTTAGTTACCAAATCCATTTCTCAGTCTTCCTTCTCCTGGACTCTCTACAGCCTTTGACACTATCACTCATCCTCTCCTTCTTGGTACTTTATTCTCTCTAGGATTTTGGGACAGTGTTCTCTCTCCTGATTCTCCTCCTACTTCTCTGGGCCATTCCTTCCCTGTCTACTTTGCTGCACTCTCACCCAGATATACTAACTACTGCTGTGCCACAGAGTTCTTTCCTAGTCCCTCATTTAATCATCTCGTATACAACTTCACTTGATTATTTTATCACTTTCTATGATTTAATTTAAGCTGATGATTCTCAATTTTGTCCTAACTTCTCAGCTGATTTCCAATTTCATCTCCAGCTGCCTCTCAGACTCTTGAACTGGATATCCAGTAAATATCGTAACCTATCCAAAACTGAACTTATTATTTTCCCTCTAAAATCTCTCCCAATCCAGTCTTCCCGATTATTGTAAAGAGCAATACCATCCACCCAATCCAAAGGCTTGGATATCATTTATAACACCTCACTATGCCTTATCCAAATATGTTACCAAGTCTTATACCTATGTAATATCTCCACAAAATGCCCTCTTCTCTCCTCTGCTACAATTCTAATGCAGACCTTCATCACCTCACACCTGGATTACAGCAACAGGGCTGCAGGTAGATCTGCCTATCTCAAATCTCTCTCTCTCTATTCCAAATCAGCTTCCTTTCAGCCATCAGAGTTAATTTTCCTAAAGCACAGGAACAACTATGCCATCATCACCCCTGCTCAATAAATTTCACGGGCTCCCTAACACCTCCAAAGATCAAGTACAAAACCCTCTGTTTAACATTCAAACCTGGATCCTTCCTACTTTTCCAGTCTTCTTAAATCTTACTGCCTGTTACATACTCTTTATTTCAGTAATTCTGGTCTCCTTGATATTCCACAAACAAGACACTGGAACTTTCTCTGCATATCCCTCCTGCCTGAAATGTTCTCCCTCTTCATTTCCATCTTCTGGCTTCCTTCAAGTACCAAATAAAATTCCATCTTCTATAAAAAGCCTTTTCCAAATTCTCTTGATTTTAGTGCCTTCCCACTCTTATTTGTTTCCTTTTTATCCTGTACATAGCCTATTTGTACTTTTTTTTTGCTTGTCTTTGCCATTACACTGTTGAATTCCTTGAGGGTGAAGAATTTCTCTTGCCTCTTTTTGTATCTCCAATGCTTAGCACATTGCCTGGCACATAATAGATGCTTAATAAATGTTTGTTGAGGGGCAACTAGATGGTGCAATGGATAGCACCAACCCTTAAGTTAGGAGGACCTGAATTCAAATCTGGTTCCAAACACAACACTGTGTGATACTGAGCAAGTCACTTAACCCCAATTGCCTCAGGAAAAAAATAAATGTTTGTTGACTGACTGACTGACTTGCTTTAGTTTGTACAAATCCCTATGCTACATACTAAGTTAGACACAAAATATTACAGATGTCACTTCACTCGGGTCCTCCTGACTTCAGGGCCAGTGCTGTGTCCATTGTACCATTAGTTGTGTCCATGTCAATCAATTCTTAAATTTCTTTCCTCCACAGATAAATATATTTTTAAATTTAACAAGTACATTGAAACATTAGACACAGAAATAGTGCTGGAAACCAATAGACAGGATAAGTTCACAAAAAAAGAAACTACAGACTATAGCAAAGGATCAGAATGCTGAACTCTCTGGGAGGAGAGATTGTTTCGTTTATTATATGGATATGCCCAGTGCCCAGGTATCATGCCTGTCACATAATAAGGTGCTTCATAAATACTTGTTGACTGATTCATTTGGGAAAATACCCATATTTAGAATATGAGGGAAAACTAATGAAGGTGATTAAAGTAAAATTAAAGAATTGCAATGCCTTGGAAGTCAAGATAAATAAGACAGGGAAAACTTACAAAACAACAGTGATATAAACCAAACAGGAATAATAGTACAAAAAGCCTCAACCACATGCTCTCTCCTTAAGATACAGGTAAAACATTTATTCGGCAACAGTAAGAATCTTCAGCAAATTTTAAAATAAGCAAGAATACATGCGTTTTTTTCATTTCAGAAGAACCCATAAAGTTGAAAGTATTTGCTTTATCTTAGAAGAAGGTTCAAACCCCAGCGCTCCACAAATTATGTGGATATTCTTTCCACTGGAACTATGCTCTAAAGTTCATTGAAACTGACATCTGAAACAATATATTTTTATTAAGTTTATCTTTGACATACTTATTTGCCATTTGCTCCTTTTATGGAAAAGACTTGGCATTTCCCTAATTATATTCCTGGTTGGCATATGTAGGGGCAGGGAAGAACAAGGGGGAAGATAAAAAGGATTCCAAGACACCTACTGAAACACAGCCTGCTTTCTCTTTGGAAGCTGTTGGTACTTAAGAACATCATGTCTTTTTTTTTTTCTCTTGCTCTTTAGATAGTCTATTTTTTCAAAGATATACCCACCTACCATAAAGCAAATTTAAGCATAAAGAAACTCTGGCACAATATCTCAAGCCTGGCAATAGAGCACACTTTACTATTGGAGTGTCTGGGATCCAACATATGAGCTGGCCATCAGGATTGAGCATTGGTTGTCATCTCTGCCCAAGGTGAGGATATGATTGGATTCAAGAGCCAGAATCATAACATTTGAGCAGATGGATACAAACACCTATAGCCAAAATCATGCATGCCAAAATGGCTAAAGAAAGCAGGAGACCAAGCCATGAACATCTAAACAGCTGTCAAAACCTGGATTAAAGGAAGACAGTTTTTGGCTAAGAACCACCCAAGTACAATCATTTTACACAGATCTATATTTGTCCTCTGGAAAAGTTAGAAATGTCATATGAATTTATCAGAATCAAAACCCCAAGTGATAGAAATAGTAAGATATTAAAATGAAATGTGGGTGAAAGTCAATTTTTTATTTCCTGTGTTTATCATCTATATACAAATTAGCACTGTTTATGGTAGCACACTGATATGCATCTTTTATTTTAACACTAATATGTTCTATAATCCAATTTAATAAGCCTCTATTAAACACTTACAATGTGCCAAGCACTGTGATATATGCTGGGGATTGAGATCAAAATGAAAGAGTTCCAACCTTTGAGGAGTTTAGCGCAAATGTGTTTTTAAGCATATTTATTTCCTTGTGGAGGAAAGAAATTTAAGAATTGATTGATGTGGGCAAAGCTAGAAGGCATAATGGATACTGCACCAGCCCTGGCAGTCAGGAGGACCTGAGTTCAAGATACTTATAGAGATATATGACCTTAGGGAAATCACTTTGGTTCCCCTCTTCCCAAAAAGGAAAACTGATTGACTCCTTTTTTAAAATGTCATCATGGGATCATAGAAGTAAATTTAGAAGATGCCCCAGAGGTCATTTAGTCCAAATTATTTATTTAATAGATGAAGCCTGGGGGGCTGAGCTTACTCAAGGTCACATTAAGTAGCATTAAAGATGAAATTTGAACCTATCAGCTACATTTGGTAGATACTCTGTAAAAGGCAGAACAGGAGGAGCAACGATTGTCTTGTTCACTGTAAGTTCACATGCACAAGTTTCATTCTTTATAATGTGGTTCCATTCTATCTTTCCAATCTTGTTTCTCAGTATTATGAACACTTTGCTGTTCCATTAGGGCTTGCCTTCTTATTTTCCCCGAGAGTGCTTGTTCAAGACTTCAAGCTTTTACTCACGCTATTTTCTCTATTTGAATTTCCTTTTCCCTTCCTTTCACACAAACTCTACCTGTCCTTCAAATCCCCTCTCTTTCAGTTTAACCTATATTAATCTACCACATCTCTGAATTATTGTACTTATGAGTTAGCACTCCATATGTTAATGCTTAACTGTTTTATTATTTCATGAATGTTAACTTGCATTTCTTTTGTTATCTCCATAAAATGCAAATAAATTCTGGAACTAATTATTTGTTCCTCATGGCACTTGGAATTAAAGAATATTTAAGAATGGAGTAAGCAATCTGCTTGCAATACCAACTCCAACTGTACTATATAGTTTTAATCAATTTCCAACTACAAAATTGTATCTGTGGTATATTAATAATTTTAATAAAGCAGGATTCTAACAAGGAAGGATATTAACCATCTTTCACAATAATTTGTCCTAATGCAATTTTACATGGCCCATCCTTCTTCCTACTGTCTTTCATTATTGACATTGACAGAAAACTAAAGATCTATAAAGAAGAAGATGAATGTCTACACTGACTTGGAATCAATAACAAGGGTCACCAGTCCTGACTTTTGAGACTATTATATATATGAATCCATTAACCACTATTTAATTAGTACCTGGTCAAATTTTGTAATTAATTGTTGCATGATTTCATACCACGTGTCATACTTGGTATGAGAACTCAAAAGGCCTTGTGGCCCAGAAGGCATTTATGCACAGGGAAAGAATGAGGGCAAAGGCTTCTAAAACTCATTGGAAATTAACGATGGAACCACAAATAAGCAACCAGAATTCCTAACCCAGTCCTACCCCATTCCACCTTCTACAGGAAATGTTTCCCAACCCTCTCTTAATTTTAGCATCTTCCCTCTGTTGAATGTTTCCAGTTTATCCTGCATACAGTTTGTCATTTATATGACAGTGGGTTCCTTGGACTATCCAGCAGTATCTCCAGTACATAGCATAGTGCCTGGTACATATTAGGTACTAAATAAATGTTTAGTGACTGATTGACTCCATCTCTTTACCATCACTATTACTCCCAGGCACTGCCCTCCCTTTTTAATCTTTCAAGTCAAAGCAGGCTCTTTCATACCTTCTTTGCTCACAATGGGTAGCACCAGAGAAATTTAATCCTCCTCCAAACATGTAACAAGATGGAATGCATAGCACTGAGAAGTTGGGAGTAAAGAGCAGGAGGAAATCATTGCCTTTAGAGTTACATCTCCATGGTTTCAAAGTCTGTAAGTTTCTATGTTCTCAAGATATCCCTATAAATTCATTATTTAATTTCTCTTTATATTATTTTGCCATCAGTAAAATTGGTATTTCATTATTATTAATTAACATTTGGGACAGCTAAATGGCACAATGAATAGAGCACTGGCACTGGAATCAGGAGGACCTGAGTTCAAATCTGCCCTCAGACACTTAATAATTAATAGCTGTGTGATCTTGGACAAGTCATTTAGCCCCAATTGCCTCACAAAGAAAAAAAAAAGTTATAAACATTTATATAATTTTAAGGAATGTATATATAGATGTATCCATATATAAACATCCTTAAAAAATGTTATAACAGTTATAACTATGTTCTGATGGGCTAGGTGGGCTAGTGGTTAGACTGCTGGCCTTGAAATTGGGAAGACCTAAGTTTGAATTTTGCCTCAGATGCCTATTATCTCTATGATCTTAGACAAACTACTTAACATCTCTGAGCCTTAATTTCCCTATCAATAAAAATTCTAGTTTATAAAAATTATAATTTTCCTATTTATAAAAATCTTGATTATAAAAGTTTTACTTCCTCATCCTTAAAATTAATTTTTCCATTATAAAATTATAATTTCCCCATTCATAAAAATTATGGTTTATAAAATTATAATTCCCCTCTCTATAAGAACATTAATTTAAAAAATTATTATTTCCCCATCTATAAAAATTATAGTTTTACTAACTCTAAAAATTCTAGTTTATGAAAACTATCATTTCCTCATCTATAAAATTATAGATTGCAAAAATTATAGATGAGGAAATTAAGAGTCAAAGATGTTAAGTGATTTGGCTATGGTCTTATAGTTAATAAGCATCTAAGGCAAAATTCTAATTGAAATCTTCCCAATTTCAAGACCAGCATGCTAACCACTGAACTATCTAGACCCACAGGAGCATAGTTATTGCCAATAGGCAAGGGATCTCTGTTAAAATAATAGTTATCATAACATCAATAATAACAAATAATGACAAGAAATAATTTTTTCTCCTGGTCTGGAGCTGATTTCATCAACATAAGGCACTACAGCGTAGGAAGACCCTCTCCCAAAGCTAACAGAAAACTTATCTGCAAATTGCAGACATAGAGAGAGAGATCTGGGACAATAAAATTTTAAACAATTTGCCCATGAGTCCAGCATCAGCTCTGTAGATATTATTTTCGTTATCAACATTATTAACTTAGAATTCATATTATCAGAGATTTAGGGCTGGAAGGGCTCATCAAGCTCAACCATCTTGTTTTATGGATGAAAACTGAGACCTAGATAGATCATAAAGAGCAAATGGCAATGCAGTCATTCAAAAAGCAGGCCCTAGGACTTCCAAATCCAGTTTGCTGTTTCAACCATGCTGTTTCCAAATAGTCCAAAATTCTCCTCTATATCTTTTTTCATTTATCTTCCCATCACCTCTCCATGCAATGACAGATACTGAAAGTGATGATTTAACAAATAAGAAGAATGATAAAAAGAAAGGCTGAGCTGTCTTCAACAGAGATGCAAAGTCAAGCAATATTTGTCCCCAAATTAGAATCCAGGTTTTCTTTGACTATAAATATAGTGTTATACTGAAAGGAACTATTGTGTTGCATAGTTAGAGTGTCTTGAAAAAAAAATGTTCTTTTCATTATGTTGGGCAGATTTAGATAATCCCACTCCTGAATAGAACAGTAGATGGAGAAGCAGGTGGGCTTCATTTTTCAACTGGTAAAATAGGTGAAAGGAAGGTCAACTTCTATAGTTCTGGAAAAGTCAGACATCATAGACTAATTTCTTTTGGCTTTGAAATGCAGGAGTTAGATCAGAGGGGATTTTATCCTGGCTTAGACACACTGCCCAAGTAGATGCAGGTTATGTCTGAGTGTCTGTCTGGCTGTGTTTAAAAAAAAAAAAAAAAGCAAAAACACCCTGAAAACTTGATTTGTCACTTCAAGTAGTATGAAACAAAATAAGTGCACTATTGAAAGAATAAAACAATAAAGCTAACTAAAGTCACAGAATAAAATGGGAGTAAAAAGGTAAATAATCTTGCAATGTTACAATTCAACTGTCAATTATAAACTAGAATTCTTTCATTCTATAGTTATCACCTTCTTGAAAATGTCTAATTCTATGACAATGGCTGTAATTATTATACTCAATAATACTTATTTCAGAGGCTACTTCTGCACATGGATGGTCTAAGTTCATTTTGGGGATCTCTCATTTTTCTGAATTGTTGCCCCCATAATTCACAGAAATGAGAAATTCCCAAAATGAACCCAGGCCCTTCATGTAGGCAGAAACTAAGAACAGTGATATTCAGGTTCCTTTCATAAGCATTTGAGCTCACAGGGCTTAAAACTTAACACAATTTTCTTTTTTAAAAAATTAATGGTTCTAGAAAGGATTCAAACCAAAGATCAAAGAATCAAGAGACCTCCCTAGATATCTATTTCAATGACTATCAGGTTTGCTCTAGGTAGAGCTCTAATTTGGGAAAGGGAATATAGAATGTATTCTCCCTTGCTTTCTACTCTTTACCTCATGTAGGTCCCTTAAGCTCCCAGAAAAGGGTCACTCTGCAAGTCTTGCTCAATGTCTTCTATAGCTCTGCTTCCTTTAGATTAACTCCCAATATCACTGTACTTCTGCTTTTTGTAGACCCACTCCTTAAGCATTGTGAGAACTGCTCAATGAAAGGACCAAAGAGATTAGATAGAGTACAAAGGGTGCAGAATTTTGAACCAGGAGATGAGGAATAAAATGCTTGTTTAGCCACTGGCAAGGACACCTCTATGACCTTAGGCTCCCTAGACCCTCATTCTTTTATCTGTAAAGTGACGAAATTGAATGAAGGGATCTGTAGGGTTTTTCTAAAATTCTGTGTTCCACTCAGGTACCAAATACATTACAGATATTTTTTTTCCCCAATGGCTTTCCCACTCCAAGAGTTGACCTCCTTTTTCCCCTACTCAAATGAATTCCCGCTTTCAAGCCCCAGCAAGCTAAGGGTGTCAGTCCCATTTACCTCCTTGCCGGCCCAGAACCTAGGCAGCATACCTCCTTTTTTCACAAGAGCACCTCTCCCTGCGTCTTGAAGTTCAGACATGTACCTCACCAATGGTGGTCTGGAATCAGCAGCTCACAAGGACCCACTGGTAGATTTCAAGGTGAGACTTTACAATTCGGAAATTGGAAAAGCAACAAATTGGGATTTGATCTATTATTTTCTTGTGTCAAGACTTAAGAAAATGATGGAAAAAATGTTATTAATGCAGACTAAACTTAAAAAATGTGTCATGGATACATTTTTCTTCCAAAGAGCCAGTTGTTAGACCTTTATCAGAACTTTTTCGTACCCCTACATATACTCTCTTCCTCCATATCTGCCTATGCTTTTTCTAGGCCAGCTGGACTGCTTTACTCAAAGTATCCCAATATTGTTTCAGCAAAGATCTCTAAGAGGAGAAGAAATGGTGGTAGTCAGTTGCTCTCTGAATAACATAAAATAAAACAATAACAATAATAATTAACATTTATATGGTATTTACATTGTGCTAGGTACTTTACAATTATCTCATTTGATCCTCACAAAAGCTGTGGGATGTAGGTACTATTATTATCCTCACTTTACAGATGAAAAAATTGAAGCAGACAGAAGTTAAGTGACTTGTCCAGGACTACACTGCTCATAAGTTTCTGAAGTTAGATTAGAATTCAAGTCTTCCAAACCTAGAGTCAGGAATATTCACCTTCCTGGATTCAAATCTGGCCTCAGACGTTTACTAGCTGTGTGATCCTGAACAAGTCACTTGACCATATTTGCCTCAGTTTCTTCATCTGAAATATGAGCTAGAGAAGCAAGCAACAAACTACTACAGTATCTTTGTTAAGAAAATCCCAAATAGAGTCACAAAGAGTTGGACCCAATTAAAAAATTACTGTGTATGCACACACATACACAAACACACACATTTTGCTAACTTGCTGCTATACCAAGAGAAAAGGAGATTTTTGAAGTTCTTACTATACATCTCTGAAATGAATTTTTTCCAAAGAGCCAAAGGACTTTAGATCTGAAAGGAATTTTAGAGGTCATTTATTGCAAATTCCTTATCCTACAGATAAAAATACTGAAACCTAAGAAGATTTAGTGTTTGATCCAATGAGATCTTTTGTAAAAAGCATAGCTTGGTACATAAAGGGTGCTTAATAAATGCTTATTCCCTTCTCCAGATTAGCCTTATATAAATCACAGTAAGTAGTCAGCAGAACTAGAATTCAAATCTAGGTCTTCTGATTTAAAATCCATCATTCTTTTCACAATATCACATAAACACTTAGTTTTATAGTATGTCATTGAGACTTTAGCAATGTACTAAATAATGAGCATCTTAAAACACATTGCAAAAGCTTAAATTTGTCCCTTTCCAGTAGGATTCAAAGAAAAAGCATGTTTTTACCCTTAAGTTTAAATTTACAATATTTATAAAATGTTAACAAAATTGAACCAAGAACCAGTTTACCAAGGTCAATTGCCAAGTAACATACAACAAATACATAAACTTGTAATTCTAGTGGCACTATGATATAGTAGAAAGAATACTTGATTTGAATTCAGAACCTGGGTTCAAATTCCAGGTCTTCTTCCTGGAGCCTATATGATCTTGAGAAAATCACAATCTGTCTGATCCAGTTTCCTCACTTATAAAATGAGGAATTTAGATTAAAACATCTCTAACTTGTTCTCTGATTTATTATCTCTCATTATTGTTTTTTAAAAAGAGGCATTTAAAATAAATAAATGGAATAAATGAAATATACATATATATTCTACTGCTTTGTCATGTAAAATTATACATGTATAATACGGATTTTATGCTCACACTTGCACACAGTACTAATATGCTGCAGAGGTGCCCAGCATCAAACCCTCAAGGCATAAAGCAATTAGTCCATCAACATGTCATTAAGACTTCCTAAGCAGGAAGAAATTTGAAGAGAAAGGGGAGGTGGGGAATGGGGAAAGGGGATGGCAGAGGAGAAATATGACCTCAAGCCAAGAGCACACTGAAATACACAGGAAATCCTGGGCTTTGTAGGGGGTTGTCGCCCAGAGCAAAAAGGTCTGCATTCTCTTCAGAAAGAATCTACAAGCTGTAGAAATGGGTTCTTTTTAGTAACTGGGTGGGCTTACCTACCTTTGCTTGTTTCTCAGTGTTGTGGGAAATATGTTTTTTGATCTTAAGTCACTATGTAAATGGCAGTTATTATTATTTGCTGTTCTAAGCATAGGACAAGAAAATCAAATACTTTTTTTAAAAATAGTAGGTTATGATCAATTGCTATGAACTAAATATTAGGGCATACCTCTCCATCAAAGCAGCCGGTTCTCCTGCTTTCTCTAATCCAATGCACTCTCCCTTCCCTTAACCATTCAAGCTTAACTCAGATTTCTTCTTCAAGATAATTAAAAACTTATTAGTTTCTTGGGGTTAGAAACTGCTATTGAATTTGGGGTCCTTTGGCTCCCTCTGGAAGTTCCGAAGTCTTCTCGCCATATAAGCACACGTGCCATTTTCGACCATCTGGTTAGCTGTTTGAGCCACAATTCATCTTTACTTCCTCCATTCATACCCACCTGCCGATGGTTCACTCAATATTGACCCTCTGTTTTCCTTTCTTTTTTTTTCAGACCAGAACTATATATTATTGGCATAGGGAATTTCTGGTAAGCAAACTCCTGCTACCAATGAAGACTGGCAATTTATAATCTTAGTTGCATGAGAACTCACAGTATAAATAATTTGCTCAGAGTCCTAGAGCCAAAATACGTCAAATGAAGCCAAACACTTCTAATTCATCGGTATTATACTATCAGATATACCTCATCCATGTCTCTATTGTGATATAGGCAAAATTCCTTATCATCAATCCAGTCAATAGCATACATCCTTTGCTAGTTTCGTTTTACATAGAAGCCCAATGCTACAGTGTCTTAGACAGTCTTAGACTATATTGTTTGTTTCTTTAAAAAACACCATAAAATAATCATTTTTCCAAAATCAGCAAAGGTTAATAACTTGGAATATAAATGGCAGAGAGAAAGAGAAAGAAGGTTAGTTAGGTGCTAAGGTTTTGAAGGCGGATAGAGATGCAATTAAAGATTTCAAGCACAATCTTGTTAAAGTTAAGGCTCACTTCTTTTTCCTTCTAGCATAATGGATAGATAAATTGAGACCACAGGAGTGAATATCTACACCAATACTTTGTCTTTTACTTGCAATTGAAGTATACCTATAATCAGTTCTGGATAAGCCTGACCTCTAATCATGGGAATTAACTCCCTATTCTCATATTCATTAGTTTATCAACTTATATCAGCTTTCCAAGAAAAATGTCTAATTATAGTAATTAACCAAAAAAGAAAGTTGCTAATTATAGTATCTTTCATTCTACTCTACTGTTTCTCCAAAGAAGGGGTAACGTAAAAAAAAAAAAAAAAAAAAAAAAAAAAAGTTCTCAATGTACAAATATGAATTAAATGTAGCATAGGTATACTCCTTTCTAGAAAAGGGATTACTATGCATAAAGAATCATTGTGTGCATTATAGAATGATTAACTTATCACTACTAGTATAATCATTTGGAAAGCTGATATTCAGGCCTCAATAGGACATGAACAGTTTTGCTTTGTTCTTGAAAGGCTGTTAATTAGTCATTTCACATTTCACCTCTGCTGAATACAGTGCAACCAAATGCCAGAAGGGATCTTCTTTAGGGTGGTATCTGTCTCTCCAATGTCAATTCTTCCCTTGATGAAAGGCTGCTGCTGTTTCAACTGCAATTATTCTAGGAGACCTGCTACTTCTTACTACCATTCACAGGCTTTTAAAATTTAAAAGATCTGTGCTAAAGGAAAGAAATACTTAAGAAAGACAAAGGGCAGCCAGAAGAATGGCCTAATTAATTACTCCATTAATACTCCTAATTAATACTCCATGTGTCTATCACCATTATGTTGGGGAAACATCCATTCCAGAATTCACTGAAATTACTTCTGTCCTCTGGAAAGTTACAGCCAAAAGAGAACTACCAGACTTCTTGTTTATCACATACAGCAACCATCTCCTATTTTGGCAGAGAGAAACAACTAAGAGACCACTTAGGATTTACCACATCTTCCCCAAAATGTATTTTCCATATTGGGCCATCACATACCTGCCTGTGGTCAGGAAGTTCATCATACTTAAAGGTCCAAGCAAGAAAACACTTTGTCCTTAGAGTTCCCAGAAATTTCCAGGGGGAGCTCTCTTTTCTTTTCTCCATTTATATTTTCCTTTAGTCACTTTATTCATTTCCATGAGTTTATCATCTCCATTTATATATCTAACCCTAATCTCTTCATTGAGCTCCAATCTCACATCACAAAACTCCTTTTGAGCATAAAAGTTATACATCAAGTTATAAGTTTCATGTTTAAATCAAACAACATATTCAAAGCAGAATTTTTTGTTTTTCCCCAAAACTCATTCCTCTTCTGAACTATTTCTATTTGAGGGCACTACCATTCTTCCAATCATCCATCTTCTCAACCTTGTCATTATCCTTTACTCTACTCTTTCCTTCATCCTACATATCCAAGCAGTTGCCAAATCTTGTTAGTTCTTTCTCTTACATTTTTCTTCTCATCTCCACTCACTAGGGCAGTTAAGTGATAAAGTGCACAAAGTTCCAAGCCTGGAGTCAAAAGGACTCATTTTCCTGAATTCCTCAATTCCTGAATTTCAGACACTTACCAACTATATCACCCTGAGCAAGTCACTTTACCCTGTTTGCCTCAGTTTCCTTATCTGTAAAATGAAGTAAAGAAAGAAATGCCAAATTTCTCCAATATCTTTACTAAGAAAACCCTAAATGTGATCATAAAGGATCAGACACAACTAAAAAATTTGAACAAGTCCATTTTCACAAAACCATCATCACTGAAGAGCCTTCTCACTAGATAGATTGCAATAGTCTCCTAAAAAATCTCCTTGTCTCAACTTTTCCCCCCTCAAATCAATTCTCTATATACCTATTAAAATAGTTTGATAAAGTACAATTTTAAATATGTCACTTGCTTGTTCATTAAACTATTCTTAAGATCAAACACTATTTATAAACTTTTATTTCATCATTTTAAAATTTCTATTTTATATTTATCTTATGATATATGTAAATAAGCATTATTGGAGTGAGTGTGCAAAATTTTTTTAGTGCTAGGGTTGTTCGATCAAAATAATTTGAATAACACTGAGAACTGAGTGATTTGACTTTGGGATATAAAGAGAGAGGAGTTAACATTCCTTCTTAAACCTACATCTAGCTTCACTCATTGAATAAACAAGGGCACTTGAAGGAGTAAAGACAGTGTAAATTATAGTAAAGTATTTTAAAAAAGGGAAAAAAAATGGAAGAAACTAGCATCTTTGAATTGTTCCTTTCCAGGAATCTGTCAAAAGCAAAAAGAAGAATCATTTACAGATTTAAAGTTTCACATTTCAACCCCAGATTCTGTGAACAGGTGTGTAGAAAATGATTGCCAAATGAGTTGTTTTTTTTTGTTTTTTTTTTTTTTGAAAGAGAAAACTAACTCCAAGGGAAGCAGAAGGAGGAACCTAAAAAACTCACAGCTCTGTTTATCTGAGTGTCAGCTCCTGGACAGCTGCTATATTTTAAGAGACAGAGGCAGTGGTTGATGGCAGCTTCTGCATCATAAGCCCAAGGATAACGTAGAAAAACTGAGGAAAGTCAGTTTTCCTGACCTCAGAGTTAAGCAAAAGCTACTTCTCAAGGGAACTTCATGAGGACTCCACAAAGAGAAGAATTTCCATCCCACACAAAGTTGTGAGTTAATACCATTGCTATCTGTGTATTCTAAGTTTGAGGCATTCTCCATTGTATTCTATATGTACTTATGGAAAAGTGTATCTTGAACTTTGGAGAGAATATTATTACTTTTTTGTCCTTGCTATATATATTTCAGATATAAGTATCCTTATGTAAAAAACTGATTGATATTAAGTAATTTTGGAGAGATATCAACTGCTAATTCTATTGTAAAACAAACCAGATGGGGCGGGAACTTGTGAAAAATACTGTAAGAACTCCAAACCCTTTCAGGTTACTACTAGAACTCTAAGGAGAATGGAAGTTAGTCCCCATTCTGAGAACTTTCATGTGATCCCTTCCCTTTCCTAAACAGAAAAATCATTGGCTTAATGTCCTTCTTGTCCTGGTTACCAATCTGAGTTTTTATATTCCTATGAAAGGAGACCTCTTTCTTCCATCTCTCTTTCTAAAATCTTTTGGATTAAAACATAATGACTTAACCTTCTTGTTAGGACACTCCACAAGTCCTAACTAAATAAATGTGGGCCCTTGGGATGCTAATTTTATGTTGAACCAAAAGCTGAAGATAGCTTTGACAGACATCTTATGGGCAGAGAAGTTTAGAGCAGGAAATATGGACCAGAAGAAGATATAATCAGGAGAGAGAATTGAAATAATAAGGACAGAACAAAGTGGTAAAACTTAAATAAAGGCTGAATTAAAAAAGAAATGAATTAAATCAGAAACATTATATTGTAGAAGCTGAACTTAGCTGGTGGGGAGAGAAAGGTAAGGAGAATCAGGCACCAACTATAGTACCTAGAACTTAATCAACAGAGCTTAATCAATGCTTGTTGATTGATTGGCAGATAGAAAGAGCCACGGTAGATAAACTAGTTTAGGACTATCAAAGTGTTTCTGGGGAAGACAACTTGATTTGTACTTGGAGTTCAGACAATAAAGATCTTATTTTTCTCAAAGATTCAAAGTGATAGCCTATAATGAAGGAGTTGTAAATGAGAATCCATACTTATTTGGACAAAATTGAGCTTTAACTAAGATGTTGCCCATCAAATTCAGTAGCAACAGCAGGAGGGTTTCACATTTTTATAGTGCTTTAAAAGTTTATTAAGTTTTTTCCTTATTAAATATTTTTGGCTATAAAGAAACTTTGACTCTAATGTAATAATGTGACTTATCTGTAGTCAAACAGCTATTTAATTCTAATGCCTTTCTTCTATTAATTTAGTTCCTATTTATCCTGCATTTGCAAGTGTGCTTATCCACATTTGCTTGCATGTTGTTTCCCTTATTAGATTGCAAACTCTTAGGGTAGAGACTAATTTTGGCTTTTTTTTTTATCCTCTTGCTTAGTCCAGTGACTGACATATAACACTTAATGTTCATTGACTGATAGATTAAAGTGAGACAACTAGACCTTAACCCTGTCTTCTCACTCCAAGATAACACTTTTCATCACTGTTGTACAGCCACTCATCCATAGATTTCTTATACATCAAGTTTTTTTCTTGATCTAATAGTTCATGAATCTTAAGTAGTTGAATGAGATGTTATGCTTTGGATAATGGGTCTGGGAAAATAAAAGGAAGAAGTTTGGAGAGATCAAAGGAGGAGGGCTCAAGTCCCAGAAAACAGGTTCTAAAGAAATGAATTCCCCTTTATCCAGTGATGGGTGATGGAATATGAATGCAGTGGTGAATATTATGAACCTTTGTTTCACTTAAGGGTATTCCTAGAATCTCTATAACAAAACCAGCAAAAGTTTAAAACTTTTCTTTATATTATATGAGACCCAATTTCATCTAAATATTACTAAAAGAGCCCTAGCAATTTCAGTGAGAAATTACTTCATTATAGACATTTCTGCTTTTTAAGCAAATGAGTACCTTAAGTGGTATTTAAGGTCATCCTGGGCAACTGGGTGTACAACCAAAAGAGTATCCTAATGAGCCTTGTCATTGTTACAAATTACTGTTTTATACCACTATGTCCTTTGGCATAGGTTTAATGGAATGCCAGCTTCGTTACCACCAACACATTTTTATTTTTGAATTGCAATATACTCAAAGATTTCTTTTAATGGTTACCATATGCCCTCAGTCTCATAATTTGGATCTTATTAGTGGAAGTAGATAGATATTGGACTTTGTTGGATCAAAATAATAGACCTATTTTGTTAAGCTGGAATAGTTGAAATAATGACAAGATTTGGAAATTACCCAACACCTTTCACCTTGGTTTCACAACAAAAAAATTTAAGGGAGAATAAGAGATTGAGTTAGCATATTATCCCAACATATCTTTTTGTTGATAAATTTTTAATCATGTATAATTCTTCATGACCTCTTTTGGGGGGGGGGGGCTTCTTGGTTTAAATATAGGAATATTGTGTCATTTCCTTCTCCAGTTCATTTCACAGATGAGGAAACTGAGGCAAAAAAGGCTACATGACTTGCCCCACAGCTGTCACACAGTGTCTGCAATCATATTTTAACTTCGGTCTTCTTGACTCCTGGTCTGATTCTCTACTGTACCACCTAGGTTCCCTGACATGATATAAGGAATTGACATTTCTAAGTCCTAAATTTTAATAGGAAATATCTTCTTTAGGTTCTGCTAATTTCCCAAAAAAAAATGCCTAACACAGGACCAAACATATCATGTCCAATAAATTTTTTTTTAAATGATAAGCTAAAGAATCATAGATTAAGTACAAAACTAGGGAGGGGGAGCTAATCAGAAGCTCCTGGATATTAGTTGTCCTACATAACACACTGGCAGTTGAGTTGCCCTGTTTTTTATTCAGATGCTGCCTTATAGCATCTACCACCCTCTTTAGGCTGCTGAGACCTTCCTTTAATTATTAAGCTGCCCAAAGTAAGGGAAGATGATATTTATAGATTGGTGAGTCAGAAGGCCCTCAAGATCATTTACTTTTAGGGTGGAGTAGATAAAATACAAAGTCATTATACTTTTAAAGTATACTTTTTTCCCCTTTTACTTCCCTCAAAAGAGACAACAACAATTTTCAGTGTCAAGGAAAATAGTCACCCTCCAAAATTTTTAAGACTCCCATGATTGACATCTTTCCTCTTCACAAAGGTCCTCAAAGAAAGGCATCTGACCTTTAAAAATTCTGAAAAGTTGTAAAATTTATAGACATCATAAATAAAAGATGATGAAAATTTCACTCTAGAAAGTCTAAAAATGAGCTCATTTAGAACATTTTGCATATCTAGGAATGTCTGCCATCACCAACTATCTACTGAATGTACATAGACATCTCAAACTCAACATGTTTTTTTTTAAAAATCATTATCTTTCTTTCTAAACCTGTCCCTTCCTCTAACTTGCACTAACTCCCCTTTCACTCACTAAGCTTTATATATAACCTTGAAATCATCCTTGCTTCTTTCCTTCTCCTCACTATCACTATCCCATAGCAGGTCTTTCTGATGCCATACTCACAATTTATGTTTCTTCTCCCCAGTTACAGTTGCCAGGCTAACATAGGCTTTTATCACTTCTCAGTGGAATTTTTACAACAGCTTCTTACTTGGATTTTCAATTTCCAGCCTCTTCCCTTTCTCACTCCATCCTCCTCTCAGTGGTCAAAATAATTTTGGCTTTGGTTCAAAAACTTACTTTCAAAAAGCTCCTATTACCTTACTTATAAACCTTAGCATTTAAAGCCTTTCACACTCTAACTCCAGCCTGTCTTTCCAAGGTTATATCATATATCCTTCTTGTTACTGTTGTTTGGTTGTTTCAGTCCTGTCCAACTCTTTGTGACCCCATTTTGGTGTTTTTCGGGAAAAGATGAACGAAGTGGTTAGCCATTTCCTTCTCCTGCTCATTTTACAGATGAGAAAACTGAGGCAGCCAAGTTGTGACTTGTCCACAGGTCATATAGCTAGTAAGTGTCTGAGATGAGATTTGAGCTCACAAAGATGAATCTTCCTGACTTCAAGCTCAGTATTCTGTATACTACGGTACCACCTAGCAGCCCTATACTGTATAGGTTCCAAAGTCGCCTGAATTGGGGATTCTATCTCCTCCTTTTGCCCTTTTGCATAGGCTTTATTCTCCATATCTGCAATGCACTCCTACCTCTTAGAACCCTTGTTGAATTTCATTTTAGGCTTAGCACTTGTGCCATATCCTTTCTTTATCCACTTATTGTCTGTGTAGTCTCTTAATCAAATGATCCTGTAAATATTTACCTCTTAATATAATGTTTTGACTCAGTAAAATGGAAATTCCTTGTGGATCCACATTGCTTTTCATTTTGTCTCTGTAGCTTTAGTGTCCAGAGCAGTGCTGTGCACATAGCTAAATAAATGATGGATTTGGATTCATTTCCCCTAAATTAACGTCGGAGATGAAGCATGTGGCTAGAGGGCCTGAGTCAGAAAAGACCTGGGTCCAATTTTTGACAAGCTAGCTAGGTTAAACTGGACAAGTCGAGGTAAATTCTGAATACCCCAAGGCAATTCCCTAAGACCATAAATTGCCTTTGTTGTTTAGTTGTTTCAGTCCTGTCTAACTTTTCCACGATCCATTTGGATTTTTGTTTTGTTTTGTTTTAGCAAAGTTACTGGAGTCATTTACCATTTCCTTCTCCAGCTCCTTGGCAGATGAGAAAACTGAGGCAGACTTAAGTGACTTACCTCGGGTCACATAACTAGTATGTATTTGAGGCCAAATTTAAACTCAGAAAGATGAATCTCTCTGCTTCAGGCCTGGCATTCGATCCACTTCACCACCTAACTGCCTAACAGTTGCCAATCTGCCTTGACAGAGGGATTTTCTCCATAGGAAGTTACCTATATCAATGAAATCACAGGGAATAGGGAATGGAGAGATATTAAGATTTATTATGGGAACAATCTTGGGATATAATTTTTATTTTTTTATCTGGAATGGGGGTAGTCACAAAATTTTAAATATGCATTAGCTATAATGATCTTTTTGGTAGTGATGGAATAACTACAACCTGGAAAACAAAGTGAAATTGAAGAATCTAAATTTTAGTCTGTCTCTTTTGCAATGGATGTGTTAAATGCATACAGAAATGAAATGTATTTTCAGAAGCAGTGCTCTAGTGCCACCCCGAGGTTCACCATTGTGCTGGCTTTGTGCAAAATCAGTTTCTTCCTGGAACTCCCATTCTTTTCTCTGAATTTTAATGTAGAGTGGCAAGGAAGGTCATTTACATATCAGAAGAGATCCCCATTGGAAATGCATTTATAAAATACACAAGGGAAAAATAGTTCTAAAATTTTCTACTAGTGAAGTGGTTTTATAGCCTAAAATGAGATACATATGTAAAGAAGATTATGCAACCTTTAAGTATGATATGAATGCTAATTCTTATTGTTATAAGTAAATCAGTATCCATACTAGATATAGTAAATATAATTGTTCCTAATGGAAACCCAACTTGCTTTTAAGTCTTCTAATTCATTTTCATATTTCTGAGAAATAATTTTCTTTTTTGGGGGGTGCTACAATGAGATAGAGAAGGACTCTTGGCTTACAGTAATAGAAACCAAGAGCAGGAAAAAAATCTGTTTAAATTATAAAATCATAGAACCTCAGGGAGTACTCAGAAGGGTGATACAAGGCATGGGCAGCCTACAATATCCAGAAGTATTAAGTGTTTGGGGGGAAGGGGAAAGTTCTTGACATCAAAGCAAAAATTCATCCTTTTGCAGCTTCTATCCATTGCTCCTATTTCTGCTTTCTGGGGCCAAGCAGAACAACTCTAAAATGTTTTCAATATTTGAAAATAGCTATCTTATACCCACATTCCCAGAAGTATTCTCCAGGCTAAATATCTCCAGTTCCTTTAACCAGTCCACAGAGAATGATCTCTAATCAACTCACCATCCCGCTCACCCTCATCTGGATGCTCCCTAGCTTCTCGATGTCCTTCCTAAGATGTGGTACCCAGAAATGAACAAAATTCCAGATGTGATCTGACCAAGAGAGCATAGAGGAGCATCACCCTCCTAGTCCTGGATACTGTGCCTGCCTCAAAACAGCCTAATTATCATAGAACATCAGTGTTAGAGCTCAGATGAAAAATTGTCAGTAATAATACTAGTAATAACTTACACTTATATACACATATACTATCTCACTTGATCTTCATAATAATCCTATAATATAGTTGCTACAGCTATTATTATGCCCATTTTATAGACAAGCAAACTATGACTCAATAAGGTAAAGAGATTTGACCATAGTCTCACAGTTAATAAGTAGCATAGCAGAGACCAGAATTAATTGATTTTACATCTGGCAAATTCTTCCATTATGCTTTCCTCAGTTAAAAAGCTCCTGTCTTTGTATTTTCCTGAAATATGGAACAGAGAAACATTGTGTCCTAGGGAAATGTGTCCGGGGTTCCACATTTTAGGAAGAACACTGACAAACTGGGAGATGATTAGGGGAAAGGGGCCAGAATGGTGAAAGGCTATGAGGCCCATAAGGTTTAGTTGAGTGAACAAGGAAGATTTAACAGAAAAAAAGAAAAAAACTAAGAGGGGACATGATAACTGTCTTCAAATATGTGAAAAGCTGCCAGTGAAAGTTGAATTGGAATTGTTCTGATCATTAACAGCTGTAAAAATTAGAGAAATGGGTAAATATATGGAGAGATTTTTAAGAAAAAATTTTCTAACACTTCTAACTATCCTCAAATGAAAAACAGTCTGTTTTGCTCTCCATCACTGTAAATCTGGTCACTTTCAGGGGGGTATTGTTAGGGGGATTTTGTCATATCTCAACCTAGAAAGAAAAGAATCTAACTGGTGACTCCCAAGCATGGGGCTGGGATGTCTCTCCTGAGGAAATGGATGGAATTCAAGCCAAGGGCTGAGCGTTCAACGAAAGACTAGAATGGGTAGGAACCCAGAATTGTCAAAGCTTCAAAATTCAAGGGGCTGAGGCAAATAGGAAATCAACTGCAAGAGTATAAATATAGAACAGAATGTCACTGCCAAGTATGCGGGCAACATATAAGACATGTTGGAAAAGCCTTTATGGAAATCAATCTTGTTAATCAATCAAATATTTATTAAACACCACTATGTTCTAGGCAGTGCACTGAGGACTAGGAATACAAATATGGAGGGGGGAAAAAAACAGACTTTGCCCTCAAGGAACTTACAATCTAATAGGAGAATACAAAACACAAAAGGAAGTTGAAAAAAAGGGGAGGAAGAAGGCACGTGGTGTTCTATGAGAAATAAGCTTTATCATCAGTCTTCTAGAGTCATCACTAGTCCTTGCATTGATCAGAGTCCATAAGCCTTTCAAAGTTTCTTTTGCAATGTAGTAACAATATATAAATTATTGCCCTGGCTCTGATCATTTCACTCTGGATTAGATATGCAGATCTTCCTAATTTTCTCTTATTCTATCCCTTTTGCCATTTATTATTATTCAATAATATTCCATTAGACTATCACGATTTGTTCAGTAATTCCCCAATGGAAGGGCACTTGCATTTACTTCCAGTTCTTTACTATAACAAAAAGTGTTGTTATGATTATGTCTTTCTCTGTTTTTGATCTCTTTGGGAGAAGCTCCCAGGAAGAGTGGTTCACTGATTGGTTACAGAAAGATATCTACACCTGACCCCCTCACTCAAGAACTCTCCATCATTTAGGGCCCTATTTAATAATCTTTTGGCTGACTGAAGAATGTAGTTCAAGTCATGTTGGGAGCCCTCTAATTCTTTAAGATAGTCATTATTTACATGAATTGTAGGGTACAGGAGAGTACAGGAAGACAATGAATAAAAGGTATAATTGGGATAAAAAAAATTTTCTGGGTGGATAAGTAGATTAAATTATAGTAAATGTCATAATGTGCAGGAGGGCAGTGTATTTATTCTGATTTTAGGAAGAGTAGCACTAGAAGTACTTACTGTTCTTGGATTCAGTTCATGTTCTTTTGCTTGCATATTGAACCTGGGGTCCAGCACCCTGTAGTCACATTGACTGATAAGGACTCACTTCATCTAACCATCCCCGGCCATTGTATCATAATATTATACTATTACATGATTGGCCACCCAGAATTGCCGCTCCTGCCATGCAAAAGTGTAGCTTTTCCTGGAAAGTCCTGAATAGCTCAGTCCAGAAATCACTCAAGTGATGGAAGACAAATGGGAGACCCTTTACAAATGATAGGAGAAGGAATTTTAGTCAGAAAATTTCCTTTAGGAATAATCCGGCTGGGCTCCACCACAGCACAAATTCCAGAATAAGGGAAAAAGTGAGGTCTTTCGATCATAATCCTGTAATAGGGGCAAGTATACGATACCACAACCCAAAGGTAGAAGGTTAACAAGCCTACTGGCTGCCCCACTGTGTCCTTGGCCCAAGCCCCTGCTTTATCAGCCTGGGAATATCAGTAAATATGGCCAAGTCACAAGTGATGGTTTGTTAGGTCTGAACAGGAAGGCCCTTGTGGCCTTCTGCCAAACTCTTATGGCTGAGACCAAGCAATATCAATCAAACCTTAACAGGAAGGACTGAAAGGGGCCCATCAAGAATGACCTTCCTTTAGGTACTGGCACCATACCAACCTGGTACACAGACAAATGGACCTGAGGATGGGTGAACTACATCTGCCTCCAATGGATTTACTTTACAAAATTTTGGATCATAAGTAATAATAAACAACCTATCAAAAAAAAATCTGACATTTATTGGACTGCCAGAAATTCCTCTCAAAAGCATGTTTTTGAGTTGGGATAGACAATGACAGGTACCAGTTTCCTTAGAAAAGAAGTTTCCTTGCTTTAAATGAAGCTTGAGCTGTGAACAGTACCTTCTCCCAGATTATGTGGCTGTTTGGAAAAGCATGGGCAGGGTAGGAGCATGGAGATGATTGGTGTAGCCTGAGTAATTTGCCCCATATGACAATATTGGTTTTGCTCAGTTAGAGCCAACGTCAGAATTTAACTAATTTAACCCATCCCTGGACCGTTTTATAAAACAACTAACAAATAATCATCCATTTTTTCCCAAAAACTTCCAGTAAAGGAGAACTCATTAATGCCAAAGGCAGTTCATCCCACTTTTGGACACATGATTAATATATTTTTTTTTTACTAATCCTACTTCCCTGCAAATTTCACCAGTTGTATTAATTCTGTCATCTGGGGCAAGAAGTACGAACCTCATCCCTCTTCTATTTCACAATTTTCAAATACTTTAAAATGATGTTTTCTCTTATCCAGGTTAAACATCTCTAATTTCATCAATTAATTTTCATATGGCATTATCTTCAAATACCTCACCCTCCTGGTCTTCCTCCTCTAAATATTAATCAATATTTATTAAAAATCTACTAAGGTGCTAAGGACAGCTAGGTGATACTGTAGATAGGGAATCAGAAACTCATTTTCCTGAGTTCAAATCTACCCTCAGACATTTATTAGCTGTGTGACTCTGGACAAGTCACTTAATCTTGTTTGCTTCAGTTTCCTCATCTGTAAAAGAAGCTGGAGAAGGAATTGGCAAACCACTCCAATACCTTTGCCAAGAAATCCTCATATGGGGTACAGAAGAATGAGATGTGATTGAAATGACTAATAAGGATAGGGGAGACAGAAAGATGCCAAAGAGAGTTCCTTTCCTCAAGGATATCACAATCAAATGAATTGTGATAGTTTCAATCCTGTCAATATGATAGTCTTTATATATATATATATATATATATATATATATATATATATATAATTCTTGTCAGACCATATTTAGTCTACAATAATACATATATATGGAATAATAATATTTATCATATCCTTTGTTGTAGTCACTTTGATATTTGAAATAAGAAGTATTTGATATTTTAATAAATCCATGTTCTTTTCAATGTGGATACACTCCCAAATGCTGCAGATCTCAATCCATTTGTACCTTCTTCATCAACAAAATTTGTCCATGTCCACAAGTCATCCATAGAAGAACCAGATAATATATAGTGGGGGAGGAAGATATGGAGAGTTGCAGAATTCTTCAGATATCTTGATATCATTTGAGTTAATGTGTATATAATGAAGCATATGAATAGGCAATCTGCTATCCTTTACAACATGAATGTGCTGCTTCCCTTTCTAAGCACAAATTTCTGTCATACAATTTATGCTACTTCTTTTTCAGTTCTCCATTTATAATATATTGCAGCATACTCAAGCCCACTATGTACCTATCTTCATGATCGTTTAGGAGACCTGCAACATTAATTTTTCAGATACCATATATTCCATGATTCATATTTATGTCACACTGGAAAGTCATTTAGTTTTGCAGTATCCTGGGCAACTCTTTAAAAAATACAAAGAAACAAAGATATGATATCAAATAAAAAGAGCAAAGTGGAAGAATTTTGAATCAAGATGAGAGCTATGGAATCAAGAAGCAGAACTATAATTCAACTTGGTCCTTCACTAATAGTGTGCATATATTTGGAATATACATGTCTAAAGAAAGCATCTCTTATAGTAGAGATATCCCTCAGAATAGCATTTTACAATACAATTAACCCACATGACTCTATAAATCCCAGGGGAAAGTAAAGCTGACCAAAAATGCTGTTTAGTCGACTGTACAGGTCCCTGGGGAAAGGTGAACTCATCAAAGGGAAAGATATTTTAACTCTCCAAGAAGCAAAAGTGCTATTCCTACACCCAGAACAGTGCTATAAATCTGAAAAATTGTATAGGTGAGATGGATGGGGCTCATCCATGAAAGGAAGAAGAGGAAGATTTTTCACTCAAGAAACCTGAAAACTGGGGCAGCCAATCATAGGAGTCTGGAGGTTGTATAAAACCCACCAAAGAGTTAAGGAGAATTGTTTCAACTGTCTTAAAATCTAAGGTTTATCTGTGTATTTTTGTATGTGTGTTATCAAATTAAGTAAAGATTTTCTATATTCATTGTCTTATTAGTTTGAATGATACATGGTAGCTGAAGATTCCTTTTTTCATTAGTTTTGTTTGTGCAGAAACTTTTTAACTTAATATAATGGAAATTATCTATATTGTGATTCTTCTTTGGTCACCAATTCCTTCCTCCTCCACACATCTGAGAGGTAAACTATCCTATGTTCTTCTATAATATCATTCTTTATGTCTAGATCATGAATCCCTTGAGGACTCCCTTTTATGGCTCACATAGCATTTAAATGTACCAGTCATGCTGGAGAAAAAGTAAATGCTTGTTAAGTGATTGATTGGAGACCTAAACATTACATAGGCAAAGGAAGATAATTCCTGTATCTTCCCTTCTTTGGCATGACTAATTCCTTCTTGGAAATTGTACTCCATTTAATCCAAATTGAAGAGGCTCCTTCAAAGTATTTAAAAACTCCATCCTCGGTTTTGCCACTAGACTAAAATAACTTTTTATTTTAGTCTAGACTGATAAATTTCTATAAAAAGACTAAAATGTTGATTAGTCTATTTACAAAGACAATTCTAATAGAAAATAGTTACTATTCCTACAAGGCAAATTCTAATAGAAATTAGTCATTATTCCACAAGTTTATAAATCTTCAATCTATTTTTTAAAAAAGCTATTTCCTTACAGGAGACTGGCTATTTGTGATTCTGAGATGCTTTAATAAACCTCTACTACTTGGGGGGAAGGGAAGTAATCTTTTTTGCTTTGATAACATGGACTAAATTTTGAACCTTTGCCGTCTTCCTGCCATGCTATTCTTGCCTTCTGCTATACACACTTCCAATTTAATCTCCAGTTACCATCTGGGGCTGTGCTATCTGGTGCGAGCTCACTCCATCTAGACAACTTCAGACATTGTGCCATGACATCTGCCTGCTAGGCTTCCCAGGGCTGCCACTTATATCACTTTATCCCCAGTAAGACAGCAGTCCTCTCTATTGTTCATGTCAGATCAATAAATGGCTCCTTCTGTGCACCTCAGAAAAAAGCACTAGTCACCACCATGTACCTCTTCTTCCTCTACCCATTACTAATTTCTAACTTCTCTTCGGATTTTACCTGTAATTCCTCATCATTTCTTAGATCATAAGGGAAAAATTTCTCATCAAAGGGTCAGTCTCTGCACACCAAAAAGTCTGACACTTTATTAGTTAAAGATATCTAATGGCCTTTCTTCCATCTTATCACTTTCTTTGACCTTTCAACACAAGTTAATATTCTCTTCTGCCTATCTTTTTGCCATACTCCTTTTCTTCCTTTTCTTTTAAGTCTCTACTTCCCTTTTCTTCCATGAATGGGAATCCAGGAACACTTCGTGCTTCCTGAAAAATTCAAGAGTAGAGAAGAATTCATTCCAAAAATTCTTTCATTTATTCATCCATAAGTGCTACTTGCCAGTAGCAATCAATCAACCAAGAAGAATTTATTAAGTGCCTACCTAGCACTATGTTAAACAACAAAGATACAAAAACAAGCAGTTTTCCTTCAAGGAGTTTTCATATTGTTGGGGAATACACAAATATAAATATATACAAAATACTTATATGATATACATTATTAAATATAAATATGTAATTTGTAAAATTATATATATATAACTATCAATATACATAGAAATACATATTATATAATACAGTAGAAATATACATATAAATTTTGTAAATATATGTACACATATGCATATATACATACATATATCATTTGTAAAATTTTATATATACACATATGGTTATAGATATACATACAAATACACAATATTATATAATACAATGGAAATAGTATTGATTCTGGGGTCACGCGCCAAGGTTCAAATTCTACTCCTGAGATATACTACTCTGTGACTTTGGGCACCTGAGCTCTCAGTTTCTTCATCTGTAAAATGAAGGGTTGATCTTGATCTCTGGAGCGCCTTCTAGTTTTAGAACTGTGATCTGAGTAGCAAGGTAATTGCAAACAGATACCAGCAGCAGCCAGGCAGTTCAGAAAAGGCTGCATCCACTAGGAGATGGTGTTTGAACTGAAGAGAAGCTAGGGCTTCTAAAAGGAAGAGGAGAAAAGGGAGCGCATTCTAGGTATGGTTGTGGGAGATCAAGTGTAAGGTGTGAGGAATGGCAAAAAGGCCACTTTGTGGAAAGGACAGTAGATAGGTGGGCACCAGGGAACAAAGGGCTTTGTGTTAAACAGGAATTTGCCCAGAGGTAATAGAGAAACATTTGACCAGTTAATCATTATTTCCCACATTTTTCCGTATTTTGTTGAGATAGTTGACATTGTGTAGAAATTAATAGATTTTTTTCAATGTCTCAATTCAAATAAGTTTCCCATAGCTGCTGTCATGAGAGATCAGTTCACAGCACATTCTCATCTCTTGCTACTCCTTCCCTTTTCATCCCCCTCAAAGTGCTCGGGCACTGTCTCCTGACTCTGCTTCTCTCTTCTCAATGTTTCTATGGATCTAGATATATACACACAGGAGCTGAAGTGATTGGGCTCTTCAGATCAGTTTCCATTAGAAAACATTTCAAGACAAAGAACTGAGGAATAAAGTATAAAGAATTGCCCCAGAACCTGAGCACGCACAAGGCAGGTCTTTCGTTGGAGAAGAGGTCTCCCACTGCACTATCGCCTCAACAATGCAAGAAGGCATAGGGACCCACTACCATCTGCTACATGCTTTAGGAGCTCCATCTCTTCCATCTCAAATGAACATTTTTTTTCCAATTGGTCCTTGTATAGGGGCCAAAGGATGGCTTGGGCCAATTCTGTAAGATTGGCAGGATCCTAAGAATAGATGAGGATAGTATCAAGATAAACTATCACCTTCTGGCCCAATAGAAACACTAAATTAATTAATTGTAGAAACATTTCAGGGGAATTGCATAATCCAAACATATTCATCTAGACCAGACCAAGTCTGGAAAGCTACTTCCCATTAAAAAATTCTTCTTTTCCAGACTAAGTTAAATGGGCACCCGAGGTCCAATTTGGAAAATAGCGTTCCTGAACTTCCATTGCCAAACAATACCAGCACCCTCACAACCTAGCTACCATCACTGCATAAGCTTTTTTTAAAAAGAGCCACTTTTCCTTACCAGATTGAATTTTTCTAATGGAAAAAAGCAAGATTTTTAAACAAAGATTTAATTTTGTCATATTGACTGACATGGTTTATAAGAATAAAACATCTTAACTCATATGAAGGCATTCAAGGTTATTTTATCTGTTCTACTGTTTGCCAACATTTGATTGTGAAATCTGACATATTAAGATGGTATGTTGATAACAAGCATATTATTTTTAGTGTCTTCCACATGAAAAGCTACTAAAAAGGATTTATTTGAAAACCATCAAATTTCTTATAGGCCTACCAACTGGTTTTTAGGCCTTTTTTTAAGGTTCTATAAGATATATAGGCATCTGCTTGTTTTTACTTCTAAGTTTTGCTGAGAAAAACTTAAAGAAGAAGACCAGAATTAGATTTTAGGCTTTTACATCTCTAAGTTGTACTTGATATAAATGATCTTTAAAATAAATAAAACAAAATACTTATACAATGTATATTATTAAATATACATATATAATTTGTAAAATTTTATATATTACATATATAACTATTGATATACAGAAATAAATATTATATAATACAGAAGAAATATGCATATATAATTTGTAAGATGTTATATAGATGTACATACAAATACACAATATTATATAATACAATGGAAGTAGTATTGATTCTGGGGTCACGCGCCAAGGTTCAAATTCTACTCCTGAGGTATACTACTCTGTGACTTTGGGCACCTGAGCTCTCAGTTTCTTCATCTGTAAAATGAAGGGTTGATCTTGATCTCTGGAGCGCCTTCTAGTTTTAGAACTGTGATCTGAGTAGCAAGATAATTGCAAACAGATACCAGCAGCAGCCAGGCAGTTCAGAAAAGGCCGCATCCACTAGGAAATAGTATTTGAACTGAAGAGGAAACTAGGGCTTCTAAAAGGAACAGGAGAAAAGGGAGCGCATTCTAGGTATGGTGCTGGCAAAAAGGCCACTTTGGCTCAATGCAGAGTGGGTAAAGGACAGTAGTACATCACAAAGCTGGGGAGGTAGGTGGGCACCAGGGAACACCAAAAAAATGTTTAAAAAAGGGAGGGGGGAACAGCTAGATGGCACAGTAGATAGAACACTAGCTCTGAAGTGAGGAGAACCCAAGTTCAAATCTGGCTTCAGACACTTAACACTTACTAGCTGTGTGACCCTGGGCAAGTTACTTACCCCCAATTGCCTCAAAACACCCCCCCCCAAAAAAAAGTGTAAAAAAACAAGTCCCAGAGAAATTCTGCCTAGCATTTAAAATGATTAAAGAATGAGACAAAAAAAATGAGTAAAGAATGAGAATATTTTTGGACATGGCCAATGTGGAAATGCATTTTGCTTCACTATACAGATTTGTTTGAAAGGTTTTGGGTGTTTTTGTTTTTTTCCAGGGAGGAGGGAGAAGTAAAAGGACAATAAAATAAATTCTGGTTAATTTTTATTTTTTATTAAAGTTTTTTACTTTTCAAAATACATGCATGGACAATTCTTCAATATTAGCTCTTGCAAAACCTTAATTTTTAAAAGGAAAATGTCAAAGGAAAGAAGGAAGAGCAAGAGAGAGACAGACAGAAACACAGACACAGAGAAAGATAGAGGAGAGAGGGAGAGAGAAAAAAGAAAAGAAAGAAAAGGAAGGAAAGAAGAAGAAAGAGAGAAAGAGACAGAAAGAAAGGTAGAAAGAAAGGAAGAGAGAGATAAAGGAAGAAAGAAAGAAAAAGAAAGAAATACGAAAACAAAGAAAAAAGAAAGGGAAAGAAGAAGGAAAAAGAAAGACAAAGAGAAAAAAAGAAATCTGCCTAGCCCTGGAGTTTTTTCATAGTAAGTCTGGAGTCCTTTCTTCACTCCTAAGATGCTTCCTAGTTCCTCATACTATGTATGGGTCTACACGATTTGCTTTCAATACTCCTGCATATCTCTCTGATGAATGAATGGGTTTTACTGTCTGAAATGGATAAATTTGATATTCCCAAAAGATTTCATTAGTTTTAGGCTCATTTGTTTTCATAACGCTAGCTCTAATGGTTGTGGAATTTTTCCATCTAATTAAATCTGCCAATAACAGTTCAATTTTATTACCATTCTCATAAATGTCTTTGCTTCATTAAGAAGGGAGCAAACTGTTTTAAATTCCTTTCTAGTTTCCAAGGGAACTTTGCATATTAAAGGAAAGTTGGTTTTTTTTTTTTTTTTGGGAAGCATGGATTATACAAATCTTCCAAATTTATTTTATAAAAAAATAAATTTCGTGCATACCCTTTGATCCAGCAGTGTTGCTATTGGGTTTGTATCCCAAAGAGATTTTAAAGAAGGGAAAGGGACCTGTATGTGCAAGAATGTTTGTGGCAGCCTCTTTGTATTGGCCAGAAACTGAAAATTGAGTGGGTGCCCATCAATTGAAGATTGGCTGAATAAATTGTGATATGTGAATATTATGGAATATTAGTGTTCTGTAAGAAACGACCAGCAGGATGATTTCAGAAAGGCCTGGAGAGACTCACATGAACTGATGCTGAGTGAGATGAGCAGGACCAGGAGATCATTATATACTTCAACAACAATACTGTATGATGATCAATTCTGATGGATGTGGCCATTTTCAACAATGAGATGAACCAATTCAGTTCCAACAGAGCAATAATGAACTGAACCAGCTACACCCAGCGAAAGAACTCTGGGAGATGACTATGAATCACTACGTAGAATTCCCAATCCCTCTAATTTTGTCTGCCTGCATTTTGGATTTCCTTCACAGGCTAATTGTACACTATTTCAAAATCCGATTCTTTTTATACAGCAAAATAACTATTTGGACAGGTATACATATATTGTATTTAATTTATACTTTAACATATTTAACATGTATGGGTCAACCTACCATCTTGGGGGGGGGGAAGAGGGGAAAATTTGGAACAGAAGGTTTTGCAATTGTCAATGATAAAAAATTACCCATGCATATATCTTGTGAATAAAAAGCTATAATAAAAAAATAAAAAATAAATTTTCAACCTATTTATTTTATAGGCAATGACAAAAAGTACTACCACATTATGTGAATCTACATATTATGGAAATGGATCAATATGAAGTGTTTTTTCCATGTATCACAAAATCTCTCTCTCTCTCTCTCTCTCTCTGTCTCTCTCTCTCTCTCTCTGTCTCTCTCTCTCTCTCTCTGTCTCTCACATATGTACACACACACACACACACACACACACACACACACACACACACACACACAAACATACTGGTATATAGCACATGGTAACCCCATACTCAATGTTCGGTCAATTGCAAGATTTCTATGTGAAATGTAAATAATAAATCTTAAATATTGTTAAATGTTTTTCAACAGAGGTCATTGGAGAAGTCTTAAAGCTAAAAAGGAGTTATCGTTTTCTTTTTTTTAAACATACATATATTTATCATGTATCTCCAAACAGATTTATTTTTTTAAAATATGATGGCTAGGCTACAAAAAAGGGTCCTTTCTGATAGGTAAGTAGTCAATGATACTCATGAAGGAATTATAAAAAGTTAGAAGGTATTTATTACAAAACTGTAGGGAGAAAGGAAAAAAGAGAAATTGGATGGCAGAATACATGCAGAATGAGGAAAGCCTTTATAATAATTGATTAGGTATTAATAGAAGATAGGCAAAACACATAAAAGAGCTTACACTGAATGATGGAAAGAAAAGATAGAATATACTACTTTCTTCAAGTAGCCAAAGAAATACTAGTAGAACTGAGGTCGTGTGATATATTGGTAAGAATTGGTAGAGACCTGGATTTTTATTCCACTTCTGAAATTTACTAGTTGCAAGACCTTTGTCTTGTTAAATTTTTGGGTCCTCATTTTCTTCATCTGAAAAATAAGAATACCTATCTTACAATACCTATCATCTCACAGGGTTGGAGGGAAAGGGAGAGAATAGTTTGCTCTTAAAGCATTAGAACAAGAAGTTATTATTATTATTGTTGCCTTGGAAGAGGTTATCTACAAAGTCAGCATCATTCATGCCAGAAAATACAAGGGGTCTTCCTAGAACCCAAATTAAAAAGGATCTTCAACGACAAAAGGGGGAGAATAAGAGGTAGGAACTTGCCCTAAGATTAGAGAGTAGATAAAAGATGAAGCAGAAATATATACAGATACAAAGCTAAGCGGATCTTAGAAGGCACCTGAAACACACCCCTCTTTTAATTTTTAATTCTATTATATTTTATTGACATTTTAAATTCTACTTCTTATCTCTCTCCTCCTGACTACTGAGTAGATAGGAAAAAAAATTACAAGTATGCATAGGCAAGCAAAATAAATTCTTACATTAGCCATATCCAAAGGAAAAGATAGGGTAAGTAGAAAAATGAGAAGAGAAAGAAAAGAAAAAAGAAGGAAAAAAAGAACATATTTCAATTTGCAGTCCAAATCATCAGTTATCTATCTGGAGGAAGTTAGCATATTTCTTCACTAGTCCTTTGGATCTGTTGTTCATTGCGTTGATAAAAATTCCTATATCTTTCTAAGTTGTTTATCTTTATAACAGTGATGTTATTATATGAATCATTCTATTGATCTGCTGATTTAATTCTGCAATTAGTTCATACAAGTCTTCCAGATTTTTCTTTTTTTTATTCTTTTTAAAAATTTTTTTTGCTTTTTGCTGAGACAACTGGGGTTAAGTACTTGTCCAGAGTTACACAACTAGGTGTCTGAGGTCTTATTTAAACTCGGGTCCTCCTGACTTCGGGGCTGATGCTCTATCCACTGCGCTACCTAGCTGCTCCCCACCTGGATTTTTCTTTTTAAAATTCTTTTTATTATTTAATATTTTTCTTCCAATTATATATAAAACCATTTTTTAAACATTTGTTTTTAAAACTGTGAGTTCTAAAATCCCTTTCTTCCTCCCTTCCAATCCTCACCTCTAATTGAGAAGACACATGTGAAATTATGTAAAATATTTCCATAAAAATTATGTAGCAAAAGAAAATATCTATCCCTCAATGAAAAAGCTCACCAATAAAATTAAAATGTTTTTAAAAGTATGCTTCAATCTGTATTCAGACACAATCAGTTCTTTCTCTGGGTATAGATAGCATTTTTCTTCATAAATTCTTGGATTACTGTTAGTAGCAAAGTCATTTATATCTGATCATCTTACAAAATTACTATTACTTTGTATATATTACATTTCACTTTACCCAAGCTCATCAAAGTCTTTCCAGGTTCTTTTGAAAGCATCCTGCTCATCATTTCTACATACCATAATTAATTCAGTCATTCCCCAATTGATGGGCATTCCCTCAGTTTCCAATTCTTGCATGAGAAAAGAGCTGCTATAACTATTTTTGTATATATAAATATTTTTCCCTTTTTTTTTTTCAATTATCACTTTGGAGATACATGCCTAGTAGTGATATTATTAGGCCAAAAGGTATGCATGGCTTTATAGTCCTCTGGGCATCATTCCAAATTGCTCTACTGAACAAGTGAATCAATTCACAATTCTACCAACAGTTCTTTTCTGTTCTATTAGCCAATCTACTAGGTATGAGGACTGTTTTAATTTGCATTTTTCCATTCAGTAGTAAGTTAGAGTATTTTTTTATATGGCTGTAAATAGTTTGATTACTTCATCTAAAAACTATTCAAATCTTTTGATCATTTATCAATTGGGAAATGCCTCTCATTTTTTATAAATTTGACTCATTTCCCTGTGTTTGAAAAATGAAACCTTTATCAGATAAACTTTTTCGAAGTTTTTTTTTCACAATTACTATTGATAATTGTATTTTCCCCCCATTTAGTCTATTCTCTCTCTCCTTTCACCCTGTCCTCAAATGTATTTTGCTTCTGATTATACCTTCCCCAATATGCCTTCCCTATTATTACTTCTCCCCTTCTTGAATCACCTTCCTCTCCTACTTTCCTGTAGGATAAAATAGATTTCTATAGTCAATTAAGTGTGTATGTTATTCCCTCTTTGAGCCAATTCTGTTGAGATTAAGATTCACTTATTCCCTCTTCTCTTTCATTATAAAAGCTTTTTGTGCCTCTTGTATGGCAAATAATTTACAACAGGTTTTTCTTAAATCATCTTCTTTAGCCTCTTACAGCACAATTCCATCACCTTCATATGCCATAATTTATTCAGCCATTCCCCAACTTTTTTTTACATTTTTTCTTCACAAAACATATGCATGAATAATTTTTCAGCATTGACTCTTGCAAAACCTTTTGTTCCAAATTATCCCCTCCTTCCCCCCACCCTCTCCCCTAGATGGCGGGCAATCCAATACATGTTAAATATGTTAAAATATATATTAACCCAATATATGTATACATATTTATACAGTTATCTTGCTGCACAAGAAAAATTGGATCAAGAAGGAAAAAAGGAAACTGAAAAAGAAAACAAAATGCAATCAAACAATAAAGAAAGAGAGAGTGTGCTGTGTTGTGGTCCACACCCAGTTCCCACGGTCCTCTGAGTATAGATGGCTCTCTTCACCACAAGATCACTAGAACTGCTCTGAATCATCTCATTGTTGGAAAGAGCCACGTCCTGATCCACGAACGGATCATGGTATAATCTTCTTGTTGCCATGTACAATGTAGATCAGTATATCTTACATGGGCTCATTAATTTTGTACATTTCTTTGCATTTCTTTACTTAATCGGATCACTTGTGAAGATAGTTTTCAACATTCACCTTTATAAGATTTTGAGCTTCAAATTTTTTCCCTTCCCCTCCCCAAGACATAATGCAATCAGTAGGTTATACATGTACAATTGTGTTAAACATATTTCCACATCAGTCATATGTGAAAGAAGACAGAACAAAAGGGAAAAAACCACAAGAAAGGGGAAAAAAGGCAAGAAGGCCTTTCCTAGGCTACCTTAATCTTAATGTCTTTCCTCAGAATCTACTCCAATATATCTTATTATATTTTTTATAGTTGTTCACATTGCCTTCCCCGAGGGATTGTGAGCTCCTCCAGGGCAAGAATTATTTGTCTCCCTTTGTATCCTCATTGCTGCACATATCAGGTGTTTAACAAATGTTTATCAATTTGACTCATGAAGAGTTGAATGGGGAGAAGAGGCAGCAAGGCGGCCCAATGGATACAGCACCAGCCCTGAGTTCAAATCTGGTCTCAGACACTTAACACTTCCTAGCTGTGTGACCCTGGGCAAGTCACTTAACCCCAGCCTGGGGGGGGGGGGGAGTTGTATGGGAAGAGAAGCACTTAAGGCTCTATTATTTATAGAGGAAGAAAATGTGGTAAAGGGGAAAAAAATCAATAGAATATTTTAGAAGAAAAAAAGCAGCAGGAAAGGGTAAAAATGGGTAGGAGTGAGGGATAGAGCCTGGGAGGGCGGAATGAACAGAAATATGGACGTTCAGTAAAGATCCTAAGGCTGAGATAAAGTACAACTCGATAGGAAAATTAGAAACACCATCACTGGGCCCCCTCCCAAGCACAAGGACTCAAAAACCCATCTTGGGCTGAGGAATAGCTTCAAAGTTTGCCAAGATATCGCTTATATTTCATTTGCTTCGTATAACAACCTTTGATACTACAAGTAATATTATCCTCATTTCTACAAAGTCTGATCCAGGCTGATGACTGATGATGATGATGGAGAGGGGAGAGGGTAATCTAGCCCTTTAAGAGAATTTTAAGCAAAATGACCAAATATATAAATTATTTTAAAAATCTGTAAATAATGTAGCCTTAATAACAATGGCATAAGATATCTCATCAACAAGAATTTATTAAATAAATACCATATTCCAGACATTGTGCTAAATAGAATATAAAATAAAAACAAAAACACTCTCTTCTCTCAAGGAGTTTGCATTCTAATAGAGCAGATAACAGGTGCATTAATAGGTACATGCAGGATATATGCAGAGCAGACTGAAGGCAGCCTTCGCCCGTCACTGGCTTCTGTGCTCAGTAGCTGAATTCCATCTAAGGAAAATATGTCATTCAAAAAAGGGGCATATATATATGTGTGTATATATTCTTGAAAACTGTGCTACAAGCAGTATTTTAAATGTTCTACAAAAATTCTCTCTCACTCACGTAGTTCTGGTGTGTAAAACTGTTCCGTTCACCACCCACCCCCGACTTTATAGGGCAGTTCTCATCTCAAAAACAGAAAATATTCTTTTGCTGAGGTTTTTGTCAATATCCTTTGACCACAACCCGGATTTTCACTTTGTGAAACACGGTCACCATGGCAATGGTAAACCTCTTCAGCAAAGATCTGCTTTCTGGTTAAAGTTTTACTCTATAGCCTCTGTTACCCAATGCACCACTAAGACATGCTGACGCATCACTTTAGAAGGCCAGCCAAGGGGCAGTGTTGGATCCCACTGGGAACCGGTGGGTAAGGAGGAGACTGAAGCTGGCAGGGCCCTGTCCGTGTGCGGCTGCCTTCCTTAGCAATAGCTTCTACAAACGCTTCGGCTCCCAGATACGATCTACAGGTCATAAATTCACAAATAACTGGGGGGGGGGGGCGCTTTTCAGGAACCAGAGGAGGTGCTCGATGCTTCCCTTTTCTGTTGCATCCTTTGTAATAATCCATCGCTCTCAGTAACGGTGTCGGCATTGTCCTCAAGGGGGCACCAGCTGATCGTGAAATAAGCCACGTAATGCCCTGTGTAAACCTGGAGCCACTGGTGGGAGTCCCATGAGAGACCCGGGGAGTTGGGAGGGGCAGCACTCCAAATGATCCTGACAAGGGCTTGGTTTGTTTTCTCCGTTTTTCATTAGTCCCTTTACCTGCCGCCTTGAGGCAGACTGAGGACCACTTAAATGTTAGCACTGCCAGGTAGGCTGGAAAAAAGAGAGAAGGAAATGCCCACCAGAGTGAACCCGAAATCACTGCGGGTGTGAGGGCTTCAGTGCTGGTGTGGTTAGCAGAGGAGCTGATAGAAAGTAATCCCTGAGCCGCAGGGAGAAGGCCCTGAAAGGGGCAGTTTGGCTCTGTGCTCCCACTCTCTGTGGGGGTTTCCAGCAGTCTCACCTTGCCATGCCCTGTGAGAAATCCCAATCAGTCCCTGAGATTAAATTTTCCCTGTAATATCTACAATGGGCCATGCTAGCTTTCTTCTGGGTCAGTCCTCTGCCTCATGGTGTCTTTCCCCTTCCCTTTCCCCCTGCAGGTGGTATCTCCTCGAATTCCACTATGCCTTCCAATCCCACTTCTCTTCACATCTAACTCTTTTCTTGTCTTGTTTTTTGTTTTGTTTTTGTTTTTATTAAGCTTTTTTAAAAGCTTTTTATTTTCAAAACATATGCACAGATAACTTTTCAACAATGATCCTTGCAAAGTCTTGTGTTCTAAATTTTCCCCTCCTTCTCCCCACTCCTTACCCTAGACAGCAAACAATCCAATATATGTCATACATGTTAAAATATATGTTAAAACCCAAAGATCCCAACTTCTGGGATAAGAATTCATTATTTGACAAAAACTGCTGGGAAAACTGGAAATTAGTATGGCAGAAACTAGGCACTGACACACACTTAACACCACATACTAAGTCCAAGATTTAGGCATAAAGAATGAAATCATAAATAAATTGGAGGAACATGGGATGGTTTACCTCTCAGACTTGTGGAGGAGGAAGGAGTTTGTCTCCATAGAAGAACTAGAGACCATGATTGATCACAAAATAGAACATTTTGATTACACCAAATTAAGAAGCTTTTGTGCAAACAAAACTAATGCAAACAAGATTAGAAGGGAAGTAACAAACTGGGAAAATATTTTTACAGTTAAAGGTTCTGATAAAGGCCTCATCTCCAAAATATGCAGAAAACTGACTCTAATTTATAAGAAATCAAGCCATTCTCCAATTGATAAATGATCAAAGGATATGAACAGACAATTTTCAGATGATGAACTTGAAACTATTTCCACTCATATGAAAGTGTTCCAAATCACTATTGATCACAGAAATGCAAATTAAGACAACTCTGAGGTATCATTACACACCTGTCAGATTGGCTAAGATGACAGGAACAAATAATGATGAATGTTGGAGGGGATGTGGAAAAACTGGTGCATAGTTGGTGGAGTTGTGAAAGAATCCGGCCATTCTGGAGAGCAATCTGGAATTATGCCCAAAAAGTTATCAAAATGTGCATACCCTTTGACCCAGCCGTACTACTACTGGGCTTATATCCCAAGGAAATACTAAAGAAGGGAAAGGGACCTGTATGTGCCAAAATGTTTGTGGCAGCCCTTTTCATAGTGGCTAGAAACTGGAAAATGAATGGATGTCCATCAATTGGAGAATGGTTGGGTAAATTATGGTATATGAATGTTATGGAATATTATTGTTCTGTAAAAAACGACCAACAGGAGAAATACAGAGAGGCTTGGAGAGACTTACATCAACTGATGCTGAGTGAAACGAGCAGAACCAGAAGATCATTATACACTTCAACAATGATACTGTATGAGGATGTATTCTGATGGAAGTGGATTTCTTCAACATAGAGAAGAGCTAATCCAATTCCAATTGATTAATGATGGACAGAACCAGCTACATCCAGAAAAGGAACATTGGGAAATGGGTGTAAACCGAGAGCATTTTTTGTTTTTCTCCCCAGGTTATTTTTACCTTCTGAATCCAATTCTTCCTGTGCAACAACAACTATATTCAGTTCTGCACATATATATAGTACCTAGGATATACTATAACATATTTAATATGTATGGGAATGCCTGCCATCTAGGGGAGGGGGTGGAGGGAAGGAGGGGAAAAATTCAGAACAGAAGGGAGTACAAGGGATAATGTTGTAAAAAAAAAATGATCTATGCATATGTACTGTCAAAAAATGTTATAATTATAAAATTAATTTAAAAAAAATTTTTTAAATGTGGGTGAAATCCAATATCCGTATACCTTTGTATACAGTTATCTTGGGGCACAAGAAAAATCAGATCAAGAAGGAAGAAAAAAAAAAAAAAAAACCTGAGAAAGAACACAAAACGCAAGCACACAACAACAGCGAGAGGGAGCGTGCTATGTTGTGGCTCACACTCCCTTGCCACGGTCCTCTCTCGGCATCACAGAACAGCTGGAACTGCTTGGCAACATCTCCTCGTGGAAGAGAGCCACGTGGGTCAGAATTAACCTCAGAACCGGCACAACAGCCTTGTTGTTTCCTCGTGTACTGATCTCCCGGTGCTGCTCATTTCACTCAGCATCAGTTCTTGTCAGGCTCTCCAGGCCTCTCGGGAATCATCCTGCTGGTCGTTTCCTACACAACAATCATGTTCCGTCCCATTCATAGACCACAATGTATTCAAGCCCTCCTCCGACTGATGGGCAACCCCTCCGTTTCCAGTTTCTTGACACTACAAGAAGGGCTGCCACCAACCTTTTTTTGGGGGGGCGGGGGCACGGGTGTGGGTCCCTTTCCCTCCATTAAGATCGATGTCTTTGGGATGTGATCCCAGTAGAAACAATGCTGGCTCAAAGGGTATGCTCAGTTGGATAACTTGTGGAGCATAGTTAGTTCCAAGCTGCTCTCCAGAAGGGTGGGATCTGTTCACGATGTCTCAGTGGCCCAGTTTTCCCACACTTTTTTAGGATGCTGAGTCCCTTTCAGGATTTAGCCTGCCAGCTAAGGGCCTTCCCCAACCTTTCCACTGGGCAACTGTAAGTTCCACGGAGAAATTTGCCTTACATAAGTTCTCCCATCTCTAATCCATGTTTACCATTCCAGGTGTCTATTATGCCTTCATTTTGTCTGTAATTTCTTCTCTAAATAAATAAATTTTCCCAAAGAAAATGCCGTTGTGAATTCTTCACATGACTGAACCCACTTTTTGGTGCTCGCCATCATCTGGTGTCTACACCCCCCATGCTATTTTGGTCCTGAAATCCCACATCTTTGGGAGGCTTTAGTAATAATAACCGCTGACATTTATAGGCCACTTTAACCTTTACAAACCCCCCACATGCATTTCCCCATTTGCTCTTTAGGGCATCGCTGCCTGGGAGGCAGATGTTACTGTATGAGTATCTCAGTTATAGAGGGGGAAACTAAGGCTGAGAGGGCGTAAGTGATCTGCCCGCATGGCTGCTGGCCCAGGCAAGCACATGCTGAAGGACAGGGTGCTATCTCGTGTTACCTCATGTCCGACGGCTGTGACCACAGACGGTGTCTGTGAAACCATTTTGAAAAGTTTCCATTTCTTCCCTTTTATTGCTAAACTTCTGGGAAAAGTAGCAATCCACCCTCGGAGCCCCTACTTCCTCAACGCCCACTTGTTCCTCAGCCCACTGCCATGACTTCTGACATTGTTGAAACTCCTCTCTGAGGTCTCTAATGGCTCCTAACCTGAATGCTAATGTCCCTCCTCATCTCCCTGACTTTTCTGTAGTTGGACAGTTTCTGCTCCTCCCTTAGGTTCCACAGGACAGGATCATAGGACTTCGGCTTGGAAGGGACTTTGCAGATCATTCATTTCACCTAAAAGGAGATTGGGACCAAAGGTTAAAGGGATTTACTCAAGTCACAAAGATAACAAATAGCAAAGTGTAAGCTGAACTGGTTCTAGCTCTTTCATCTACAACATACCCATTACTAGTCTTCTACTCTCTCTCTACTTTTTTCTTAATATTTTTTATCTACCAGATATATGCATGGGTAATTTTACAACACTGACAATTGTCAAACCTTTTGTTCTAATTTTTCCCCTCCTTCCTCCCCCTCAATGGCAGGTTGACCAATACATGTTAAATATGTTAGAGTATAAGTTAAATACAATATATGTAGACATGACCAAACAGTTGTTTTGCTGTACAAAAAGAATCGGACTTTAAAATAGTATACAA
This sequence comes from Sminthopsis crassicaudata, assembly GCF_048593235.1. Lineage (NCBI taxonomy): Eukaryota > Metazoa > Chordata > Mammalia > Dasyuromorphia > Dasyuridae > Sminthopsis > Sminthopsis crassicaudata. Next base: position 380,897,302 of record NC_133620.1, on the reverse strand, counting down.
TTAGCCTGTGAAGGAAATAAAAAATGCAGGCGGACAAAATTTCTCTCTCTATTTCTACAAAGAGCTGGCTCCTCTTCTTCCAGGCTCCTACATCTGGACATTGCGCAGACCTCTTCTTTTCCTCTACCCTCCTTCTTTTGAAAATCTCATATACACCCATGGCTTCAATTATCATCTAGATAATAGATAGGTAATAATAGTAGGTAATTCTAAAATCTAATTTCTAATCCTGACCTCTCATTAAACTCCATCTCAACAGCCTGACACTTCAAATTCAACTTATAAAAATCTGAACTTATCATCCTGGGGGAAAAAAGCAAAAAAACAAAAATCAGCGCCTCCTGCTGATTTCCCTATTTCTGCTGATGACACTGCCATCCTCCTAGTCACTCCAGCTTGACTCTGTCATCTTTGACTGTTCCTTCTCCTTCACCATATTTGACCAGTTGCCCAATCCTTTCAAATCTATCCCCGAAATATCTCCTGCTTCTCCCCTCTTTCAAATCTCTCTACTACTACCATTGTGTTCCCCTATATTGTCTTTCTTTACTCCATTTTACCATCCATTCTTTATATCAGTGCCAAAATAATCTTCCTAATACACAAATCTGATCACGTCCTCAAAAAAAAAAAAAAAAAAAACCCACAAAATCAAAACAAACAAAACCTTTAATGGCTCCCTACTGCTTCCAGAATGTAATGTTTTTAATCTTGTCATTTGAGGCCCCTCATATTTACTGTAGCATTTTTGGTACATTACTTTCCTTTACATATATTTTGTTCCAGGAAAAGTGATCTGTTTGCTATTCTCTAATCTCATTCTGTAATCTTTTAGCTCTGTAGACTTATACATGTAGTCCTTTATGTTTGGATGTATTTCCATATATATATATATATATATATATATATATATATGTCTTACCTACTAAATCCTTTTTATCTCTCATGAGATATATGACCCCTCAACCACTGATTCTATTCTCATTTAAATAATAATAACATATAGCTAATTATTATTATTTAAGTGATATATGTAACTACATGTCTCATTTTCTTACTTATAAGTTCTTTGGGGATAGGGAATATGCCATTTTTAATTGCTTGTTAAACTGAATTGTATTAATTTAAATTGAAATGCAGTAACAGTAAGCAAACTACAATGTACAACATGATTTTTCAGTGACTCCCAACATTCTAGACAAAAATTACAAAGGAGGCAAAAACTGTGTAGGGCAGCCTCTCCCCTATCTTTCTTCATACTTCTCCACTTCTTCAGTCTCCTCTCCCCAAACTCTCCACCTCAACCTTCCGAACTTTATTATAGACTATAAAGAAGGAAGGTAGAGGAAAAGAAGAGGCCTGTACAATGTCCAGATGTAGGAGCCTGGAAGAAGAAGAGGAGCCAGCTCTCTTTTTGTAGAAGTAGAGAAAAATAGAAGAATAGTAATGGGTTATAATGTAGATGAAAGAGCTAGACCAGTTCAGGTTACACTTTGCTATTTGTTATCTTTGTGACTGAGAAAATCCCTTTAACCTTTGGTCCCAATCTCCTTTTAGGTGAAATAAATGATCTGCAAAGTCCCTTCCAAACCTAAGTCCTGTGGAAGCTAAGGGACGAGCAGAAACTGCCCAACTCTACAGAAAAGTCAAGGAGGATGAGGAGTGATAAGTGGCCATTAGCTTTCAAGGTTAGGTTATATGGTGAAGCCCTACTATGATACCTCTAAAACTCTACAATTCTTTTGGCATGTCCTCTCAAGTCATGTCAAGTGCTTCAAAATGATGGCTACCCCAAATTAAATTCCCAAGTGCCTCATCTCACCAAAATTCACAGTAGGGAGGAGATAACTACTAAGTTTAATATTCCTAGCTTTTGTGACAGCATTTTTATTTATTTAATTTTGAATTTGACAAATAACAAAGAAAATGAGCCTTTCTACATGTATGGTTAAACAGGATAAAATAGATTATATAGTGAAAGGGAACTAAAGGTCTTTATTAGGTACAACTTGCTTTTCTTTTTTAAATATAGTATGTAATAAATTTCATGTGCAACTTTAAAGCTGATATACTTTCCTGGGATTCTTTCTGTTGGGCTAGTATTTTCATAAATGAGCAATTCTTAACTCACATGAATGACTAATCTGAGAAATAAAGGGGGGAAGTATACTATATGCAGGGTAACTTTCTTCCTAAGACTGAATCCCTACTCTTCCACCCTACAGTCTATGCAATTATACGGAATGATGTCAGGATGCTTTAGATCATATCATATTTCCACAGTTAATGTGGGTGCTATCAAAGCTTAGGTACAACATGAGGTTACACATGTAATATGCCAAAAGAGGTGTCAGCACTCTGGTACCCCATTTTTGAAAGGTCACCAGTCTAGAGCATACAGATGGAAGATATTGTAGCATTACTGCTGTTATCATTTGGTACTAACTTTTTTTTTTGGTGTATTCAGGGGCAGCAGGTTTGAATTACTACATAAAGAATTTTGTTTGGCAGGGATGCATGATTTAAATAAGTCTCCTTAATGTCTTTAAGTTTCTATAAAATGAAGGAAATAGAGAAGATGGCTTCTCAAGTTCCCTTTCAGCCCTAAATAATATTCTATTCCAGACACTGGGAGGTATAAGAGAATGTCTTAAAGCCAGAAGGAAGGCAAGGCATGAAGGATTTATCAAGGCAATCTTGAAGGGGAAATTTCCACTCAATCTTAGATGACATGGAAGATCAGTATGTAGGAAACAACACTTCTCTGCCAAATGAACTTGAAATCAACATATGAGAAAGAAGGTTGCTAGCCAAACATGAGAGTTTAGGTCAATGTCCAAGGAAAATTGAATCGTTTCTTTACAAATCATATTTCAACAAGGAAACCAAGCTAAAAATGAGTTATTACATTTTGTATTTAAAAGACAGTAAGAAAAAAAGGAATAAGGAGATTAAAAAACCCATTTTGATAATTCTTTTAGAAGTAAAAGCAAAAATGTTAAAGGGAGATTTATGTTATCATCTCTGGCTACATAGCCTTGTTTTTCAAATATCATAAAAAGAAAGTAAAACCAGAAAATAAAACATATTGAAAACAGGATTAAAGGAAAATGTCTTGGATAAAATAATTCTTGAATATAAATGCTACTAAGTGCAGAGATATTGAGAGAGGCAGTGCTTATTAGAACCAAATGGAAAGGAGATTTACTGATAAATTTCAAATTTAAAAAGAAGATGGGCAATTACTGTCACCTATCTAAAAATCCATCCATAATGCTAGGCCTAATTTAATACAGAATATTATTACATCAAGTACATGTGGCTACTGTTAGACAAACCAATACGAATATGAGGAAGAAACTCTCTTCTAGACATTGTAAATAAACTATAAAGATTGGCATTTGATATTGAAGTACTACCTACAATTGTTACATGTTTTTCATGATAGACCTACAATAGAGTTTATTTTTAACTTGTAAATGGTGCCATATAAACAATCACTCCAACAAATACTTTCTCATCAATGGCTTTGTGCCAGATTTCTCAAGTCTTTTATTCACTTTTGTTCCAGATCCTCCTATCTCAAACTATTTCTCTAAGACCCTTCGATCATGTAAGATACACCTTTACTTTCTGAACCTTGAGAAAACATATCTGACCATTTTTCTTCTCTCTCACATGCCTAGAACATGCTTTATACTTTCCATTTATGGTAAGAGCCTTTCTACATTTAAATTTTTAGTACAGTGCTATCAAAAAAGGTGAATACTTAAAATAATATATAATAAATACTTACACCTCACCAAGAGCTAAATTCAGTGTGACTTCTCCATGGGGCATAAAACTTCTGGCTTTAATTTTATTGCTAAGGACTTTGATACTCTATTCATTAATTTTTCCCAGAAATAGAAGTGGTTAGCAGGACTCCTTAACCCAGTTGTACCAAGCAAGGCCCACAGGGAAAGTAGAGGCAAAAGAGTCAAAGGATTATCTTTCTTCCCCTTCCACCCTCTCTCACAAAAGAGAGAAAGAGAAAGAGAAAATGAGGAGGAGGAGGAGAAAAAGGAAGAAGAGGAGAGGGAGGAAGAGAGAGAAAGAGGGAGGGAAGGAGGGAGGGAGGAGAAAGGGAGGGAAAAAAAGAGAGAAAGGTGTAGGTGAGAAGGAACTCCTTGGGTAAAAAGATGGTATATATTGAGGCAATGTGGTAAAACGCAAACAGTGTTAGAAGGGGAATCAATAAGTGTGTTTACATCCCAACTCCTACACTTAATAGCTCTGTGACAATGGGCATATCACTTAACACATCTGAAACTCAGTTTTCCCATCTGTAAACTGTTCATAGTAATATCTGCATTACCTTCTTCACAATGAGGCTGTTGGGCCGACTGCACTTTGTAAACTAAAGCATTCTATAAATGAAGAAGCACTAAATAAATATGAACTTTGGAAACTGGAAAACACTAAATAAATATTATTCTTACAAACAAAACAAGTTTGTCAGGAGTTTAAAAAAAAAAAAAAAAAGGAAGGAAATACCAGGTTACTAATTCCCTACATTATTATTGTAATAGGTAAAATTCTCTCACTAGCCAAAGATGCACTTCTCATTTTTCCTATTTTAATTACAAAATGGATATTGATATAAACCTGACTTCCTATTAAATTATTTGTAGCCTGCTAAGTGGTTTGATTTCATTGGGACCAGGAGGTCCCAAAATCTACTTCCCAAACACCTTTTTGATGTTAAACATAAAAGCAATATACAGGATGTGAGGCTCTGAGAGTTTGCCTGATTTAAGTTTTGTGACTTAAGACAGGCCTACAAAGAGCCAACAAGATAGCTAGGTGGATACAAGCACTGGGCCTTGGAATTAGAAAGACATGAGTTCAAATTTAGTTTCAAGACACATACTAGCTGTATGACCCTGGGCAAGTCACTTAACCCTGTTTGACTCAGTTTCTTAAACAAATCAAATCTGTCAAATGGTATGAAAAGGAAATGGCAAATCACTCCAATATCTTTGCCAACAAAACCTCAAATGGAGTCACAAGAAGTCAGATAAGAGTGAAATTACCTAAAAAAAAAGGTAGTAAGTGACAGTTTCCTTTTTCCCCCAAGTGAACTCTACCTAAGCTTGCCCTCTTCTTCCTCCCTCGGCTCCCAAACTGAGTTTATCTTTTACGTTTATTTAAGAACAAGATTCCTGCCCCTTGTTTTTTTCCAAGTTTCTCTTCCCTCTTTATCTTCATCCCTTTAACCCAAAAGAAAGAAGTTTGTGAAACTAATCATTAAGAGAGTAGCAGGAGGGACTTGGAGGAGAATAGGCTGCTGTGGTAGGAGGATTTAAGGAGGGATTTCAGATAACTAGACAGAGCAAGTTGAAATAAAGAAGAAAAACAAAGCTGATAAATTCATGAGAACAAAGAAAGGATAAAGGAAGTTTAGGTTATACCAGATGGATTCGTAATCTTTTCTGGTATGAAAGACCCTTTTACCAGATGGAAAAGCTTAGAGATAGCAAACATAAATATTAACTAAAAAAAAAAAAAAAAAAAGATTCCAGAAGGTACTATAGAATTCAGGGAAGTAAGATTTTATTTTTAGTGATACTGGGTTTTAATCACACACCTAAGTATCAAAATAATCACACACCATCTTGTAAAAGCTTTAGAAGACTGATTAAAATTTGATGTGTGAAAAAATCAACCACTTGAGAGGAAAAGGAATTACAGAACAAAACACAAAACAACGAAATCTAACAAGGACAGTTGTCCTTCAATGATTATAAAGAAGGACCAATTAGATATAGTGAGAAAAAGCACGTAAGAACCTGGATGGATCTTCCTGTGATCTCAGTCAAATCACCTAGCCTCTCTGACCTCCCTTCTCATCTGTGAAATGATACAGCCTGATTAAATGGCCTCTGATCCTATGATCTCAAGACCTGGATCCAAATCGTCCAAATCACCTAATCACCCCAGTGGCCATTGGTCAATAAGAGAAGACTGCAAAAAAAAATACACACACACACACACACATACACACACACACACACACACACACACACACACACACACACACACACACACACACACACACATATATGGATAGATATCCCATATACATGTATATATATGTATATATATTTATACATATACATATGCAACAGATAATTAAGTGAGCTTAGAATTAGAATGAAGAGGTTGAATCTTAGTGCAATTAGAAAACTACAATGTTCTTTTGCATAGTCATATGTATGTAAGCAAAGAAGACCCCCAGCAGATTAGAAGGGCTGAAATTATGGGAGAACATGGACAAGGTTCACAGGATTGGCAGATATGGAACAGTTATGATTAACATCATTGAAGAGAATATATATTGATGACATCACAAACACATAAAAGAATTTAATCATGATTGTGATCTTTATCATTCTTAGTTAAAGATTAAGCTCTCAATTAGATTCCATTTCCCAAGGAACTCCTTGTTGCTGCCTCAGCTATTAGGTTTAGCATTATTAAGTTCTTGTATTTTAATCATCTCTTCCTATCTTCCCTCCTCAATACACACGCACACACGCACACACATGCACACACGGAAACCAAGCTGCTTTCTGTCAAAGATCCACAACAGGAGTATTTTTAATACCCAAGTATTTCATACTGCCATCAGTGATAGGTCATCCTAAAGAACTATAGTTTAAGATATTAGAATGTAAGCTCTTGAAGGACAGGGACTACGCTTTATTTTTATTTGTATCCCCCATCCTTAACACACTGCTTGGCACAGAGAAAGCATGCAATAAATGCTGTGCAGGCTGCCTTAAAGCACCATATAAACATTAACTATTATTATCTGCTCTTGCTCTTCTCTCTTCTGTCTGTCTCTGGGCTTCCTGCTAACGATAAGGATATGAGATCCAACAGTCCAACCTTCTTATTTTCCAGATAAAGTAAGGGAGCTTATAGGCTTGCCCAAAATGACGATCAGGCTTCAGATCATGTTCTTCTATCTAGAATCCACTTTTCACTATACTATACTTCCTCACAAGTCTAACCTCCCCAATCCAATCAATCAGTTTTTATTACACATTTCCTAAGTGCTAGATTCTAATATAGATGCACCCAGAGCTACCAGTTCACCTCAGATTAATTGCTCTCTGAGGTTCATAACCTTTTCATATTTTTTATCTATTTCTTCTACTTGTGACTTCCTAGAAAAGCAACTATCCCTGTTTCCTCACTTAAGTTGCCAGCTTCTTGTTGAAGACTTCCCATCTACTAAATGCCATCTTTCCTGAGTATAAAAGGGCTAAGATTTTTCCTATTAGTGTCTACTTCATATACACAGTGACAGTGTAAATAACAAGTAATATTAATAATAATAATATTAATATTTTGTTATTCATCCTTTGTTTTCTAAGAGGGCCAGTGACATCATTTGTGGTGAAGTGGATTTAACTGAGGCAGAGTTCGCAACGTTATCAGCTTCATTCCCTCTATCTGAGCCATCCAAGTCAGCAGCAAGACAAAAGTTAGAAAAACTTGTAAAGGCTCAAGATGCAGTGGATAACCTCAGCATCTGCATCTAAGCACAAAGCAGCAGTTGGAACAAATTGTTTTTATCCTCTCATTCCAACAGAGATGAAGTCTTCACATTCTTGGAGTAGACATCTCCTAACTCACCGATGATTTCAAGCAATTAGATTGTCTTCAACCTGGTTTAGCCCCTCTGCCCAGACAGTTTTACCGTGCATGCTACAGCTTCTTGGAGCCGGTAAATGTCTATTCTATGATGAAACATAACGTTACACAACTCAACTTGATTTTGGATATATTTCATATTTGCATATCAATATCTATTTGGCCAGATTTAAACTTTAAAGAAGACAGAATGAACCTGCTTCATCTTGCTGTTGTGTAAATGTTAAACAAATATTATCTCATAATGATGACGATAACAAAGAAAAAGACTGTCCTATGACTTGCGGGAATAATTCTTGTTTTCTTATAATAAGATTCCAAGGATTAAAACGGATGATTCTGATATCTATGTAGTCAGCCCTAATATTTCTCCTGAGAGAGGTGTGGTCCCACACTACTAAACTAATCATGTTCAAAACAGAATTTAGTATCTTTCCCTTTAAAGGGTTATTCTTCATTCTAACTTTCCTACATCTGTCCAAAGAACCGCCATCTTTCCAGTCACTCAAGCTAGGGTGTTATGTGTGCTACTGAGTATGTAAAGTTGATGAGGTTCCAAATTAGTTGAAAAACTGGGCATAAAGCTTCAGATCAAGGAAAGAGAATTACTGAATGGATTCCTGTCACTTTTGGAAGAGATACTTGGACAGAAGACACTCCAGAGAAGGAAAGCATCTTTGGAATAGATGCTCTTGTTCTTTGGCCTTCGTTCTCAAAGATCAGGGAGATGCCGTGACATGCAAGTGAACTGGGTTTGAGTGAGGAGGGTCACCAGGCTTACTTTCTCCTCAGAGCCATTGGGTCCAGTGGCCAGACATAGACCAGAACGACTGGCCCCAGGTCTCAGACTTTGGAAGGGCAGGCGTACATGGGAAGCTAGCCCATGTGTGTCTCTGGTCCTGCTTGAAATTCTAGGGACTGATAGAATGGACCTTATTTGCTGAGATTGTTCTTGCTTTCCTGGTTTAAAGTGAGTTTTCCAAATGAAGAGCTTATTCACTTGTATTTTCTTTGCCACATTTTTTTCAATTTCTACTTCGATAAGTGGATTTACTCACCTTTTGCTATTTGTGATAAGTATTTGGTAAAAATATAAGCTAAGGGCTATCATCCCCCTTGGGGGGGAGGGGGAGGGAGGCAGCAACCAGAAAAGTGACTTTCCTTTTAACCCAAACCCACGAGCCTGATATTTGAGAGGCAGCAGATTAAGAAGATCCTAGCCAGATCTTTCTCTTGGAGACTAGAGGAGAAATTGATTAGAGGAGAAACTGACCAGCCGTCTCAGACTCTGCCTGTCCCTTTCTCCAGCTAGCTTTGGGATGCTGCAGGCGGAGCCTTCTGCAGAGACAAGCTAGCCCACAGGTCACATCCATTCATATCTGTGAGCATCTCTGCATGGGGACATGTATTTCATCACTAAATTCTAATGGCTCCCTAAAAGGCCTTGAAAACCTTTTACAGCTTAGCCGCAACCGATAGGTATACACTGTGGCCTCCAAGTCATTCTAAGAAGCAAACCGGAGAGCGTTTGTTACATGTCACTCTCCTTCTGCACTTGCTAAAGCTCCCCCTTCGCAGCTGCCTCTTGGAGTCCCTAATTTACCCTTACGGTTCGATCTAAGTTAAGTATTAGAGAAGAAAACCTTCCAGGAGAGGTTTCTCTGGATTTCTTTCCCCATCTGTTAGGTCCTCTTCCACCGAAATCATTTTGTATCCATATAATTTTAATATAACTATATCCGAACATGTTGCTTCTCCTCCATGACCCCCTTTCCCCCAATATAAGATACCTGATAGGAGCTATTTTCATTATCTTTTTTTTTTTTATTTATTTTTCCCCTGCTAGGAAGCGTTAAGTGTCTGATACCAGATTTGAACTCGGGTCCTCCTGACTTCGGGGCCGGTGCTCTACTGCGCCACCCGGCTGCCCCATTGTTATCTCTTTATTCCCAATGCACTCGGTGGACAATAAATACTTGCATGTGAGTTTCTGCTACGACTGAAGTGCAGCTGCATGACTTCCAGAGCAGCCCAGTAAAGGCCAGAATGAGAAAAAACAATTTCTGAGTGCCCCAGTCACTGCAACATATACGGGATACCAGCCCTTACCCTGCACAAATATTTTTTGAGGGCCTCAATCAGAAAATAAACAGGAAATTGTGCATCACGGTAGGATTCCTGACCTCATCTTAAACATTTTTTAAAGTTTCCCCATCAAAACAAAACATTCGGGGTACAAAGTGGGCCAAGGCGAGATCTCTGCCCTCCCCTCGCACACTGGGTAATCCTTTCTGGTTGCCGCGTGCGCAGCCCACCTAAGGGTGAGTCACTCTCCCTTGGGACTCCACCTCTAACCTCACACACCTGGCGGTTCCGTGCCGGCTCCGGGCGGGCGCCGCCGCTCCCCCAGCCCGGGGTGTCTCACTTACCGTCGGCCCGGATGGAGTTCCGCGCACGTGCTCTTTGTTTTGGTGATCCTAGGCTTTCGCGCGCCGCCTCCCGGCTCGCCTGCTCCTGGTGCGCAGGCGCTAGAGAGGGTGGGAGGTCGGGTTCCCCCAGCTCCAGGGCTCCGAGTACTACCTTCCCTCCACCCTCCCTCTCCTCCCCTCCTCCCCTTCTCCCCGCCCCAACCAGTCCCCTCCCCTCCCCGCTCTCTCTCTAGGGGAGGGAGGGCGGAGAGGTAGGTGGGTGGACAGCGTGCGCCTGCGCGGAACCCCGCGGTCCGGTCCTGAGCAGGAGCGGCTCCGGGGTGGCTGGCGGTTGCCGTGGGGACCCGGCCGCGCCCCTCCTTCCCCGCCCACCCCACTCCACCCTACCAGTTCCTGGGTCTCCCCAGCCCCGGGTAGATCTTGCTCTCGCTGACTGACCCCCGCTCCTCCTCTCTCCTTCCTCCCCCACCCCCCGGCCCCCGAGCTGCAGCCGGAGACCGGGGGAAGAGGCGGCGCCCGCTTCCCAAGATGTCGCAGACGGCCATGTCCGAGACCTACGGTACGGGGAGGCCGGGGGAGCGAGGGGCGCATCCTTAGCCCGGGCCGGGGCCTCCGCGTCGTTGGGGACGTTAACGGCCGCCACGGGAACCGGCCCCCTCTCCCGGAGGGGCTCCGTTGCGAGGGCCGGGCTGGGGCGGCGGGTGGCTTCGCCGAGGGCGCCCAGGGCCTGGGGGCGTCGGAGGGGACCCTCCCGGACTGCGCCGCGTCACGGGGGGCGGGAGAGGCTCGCCCCACGGAAGCCCCGGAGTCGAGGCGGGAGCCTGGGCGCCCGAGGCTTACGAGGGGGAGGGCTGTCCGCCCACCGCGGCGCTCCCCGGCTGCATCCCGGGTGCGAGCGGCTTTCCCGGGTTTCCCCGATGTGGAGTTTTTAAGTTTACCCGTAGTTTTGCTCTCGGCCTCGTGGCTCCCCCAGGTGTCGAAAAGCCAGTCTAGGATCCACACTCCCAACGGGTGCGGTTAGTTTGCCCAGCAGGATACCCTCGGGGGCTTAATGGGCCGGGAATCCGGGACCCTCGGCTAGTCCTCCCCTCCGCCATTGTATTCTCCCCTTCCTCCTCATCCTGGCGAAAAGTCCTCCTCATAAACTTTGATCTCTTCCCCGAGTCTCTGCGGTCGGCAACAATGTTCCGTTTCAATTGTGCATCCTGAGTGACTGCGCTCTGGGGGGTTAGCCACCTGTTCAGGTAGACCGCCATTCTTTGGGATCCGGATTTCGGGCACCATGAAGAAAAAGGGCACAGAGTTTGCCGTGATAAATTAGTCCGGGAGGGGGGAGGGGAGGGGGGAAATATTGTTTCATAGGATTACTAGTTAGTCTTGAAATGATACCTTCCCTGGTTATCGAGATGTTTTTAGTCTGCTGTGTAATATAGGAATTCTCTTAGATCCAGCAGTTCTCGTGTTAGTTTCTGCTGTTGGAGGCTGTGACTGGTGATCCGCTTTTGTCCTGATGACAGACCGCTGGTAGATTCCACAAGTAAGCGCTCTCTCTTTGCCAGCTAGCGTTGTCGGTTCTGTCTTTTTTAGCACCTCTCAGTGCAACTACGAGACTGAGAGCCCCCGGGCTTTTTTTTTTTTTTTTTTTTTTTTTTTTTTTTGGGTGGATCATGAGATTTAGAACTGGAAACCTAACTGGAATCCCAGAAGAGGGAACGGAAGCCCGAGAATTTTAAGTAAATTGCCCAAGTTCACGTGTTGTGAACTAATGTCCTTCATCTGTTTCTTACACCTTGTAGCCAATCAAAATATTTTCTTCATTCAGGAATCATCTCCTGATAATAGCTGGATTAGTTCTGTGCAGGATTTACAGAAAAACATGGACAAGAATTGCAGTGTAGGTTGTGTTCTGAACGGACAAAATCTTGTCTCTCTGGGAATAGTCTTAGCTGAGTTCCCTTTAATTCTATACTAGATTTTTATTGAATTGGGTCAAAGGATTTTAGTAATAAGAGAGTCAAAGTGAAATAATGTAAATTATGAATGATTTAGTGAAGCAAAGATGAAGGGAGTTTCCAGAGGAAATGCAAGGTTTATTTTTATCTTAAATAAAAATTGAATACAGTACTTCAAATATAACAATTTTACATCTGTTCTTTTACACCAGCCACATTTAATTGAATTCACACTTAATGTTTGCTGTTTAAATTATGGACAACTCTTTCATTTTATATTCATACTTTCCTTATCTAGCAGTCCTTTATAATCTATAATTTATTCTTCCTGTTTGCTTTTTTACATTAGAAAATGAATGTTGAAAGGGAAAATAAGATGGTTGAAAATATTATCTGGGAAGTGGAAGTAAAAAATGTTTAAAATCCTGCCTTGATTTAATATTTCCCATATTGCCATAGTACTGGGCAATGAAAGTGAAACAGGATTTTTTTTTTCTTGGAGCTTATCATACATTATAGATCTAGAGGTGGAAGAAACCCATCCTTTTATTTTACAGATGAGGAAACTGAGACCCTGAAGAGGTTAAGTGATTTGCTTTAGGTTTCTAGAGGTTGTAAGCTTACTAGGATTTAAGCGCATTTACTGTGTGCCAAGCAGTATGCTAACTTCTGGGCTTACAAAGAAAGGTAAAAAAACCAGTTCCTGCTCTCAAGAAGCTCATAATCTAATGAGGAAGTTATAGTCTACAAACAGCTATGTATATACAAGATATAAACAGGATAAACTGGCAGTTTTCCCATAAGAAAGGTACTGAGGTTAAGGAGGATTGGAAAAGCTTCTGGAGGAAGCCAGAGAACCCAGGAGGTGGAGTCGAGAAGGAAGAAAGCTCCAAATACTGGGGACAGCCAGTGAAAGCACTCACTTACATGGGGATGGAGAAAGTAATGTGATCAAAATATAACTATTATCAGTTTGACAGATGTGTGGTAGATATAATGGAGTGGGGAGAGACTTGGGGCAGAGAGACCAACCAGCAGGCTACTGCAATAGCTCAGGCATGAGATGATAACAGGCCTATATCAGGAAAGATAGTGATGGAAAATAAAGCAGGGTATATATTATATGAGAGATGTTAGGAAAATAAAATGGACAAGTCTTGATAATTTATTTTGGATATGGGGAGGGGTGGTGAGTGAATGAAGAGTCAAGGATAATATCTTAGGTTATGAACCTAGATGATGGTGATACCTTCAGCAGTAATAAGAAAGTTAGGGAAAGGGGGTGCATTTGGGGAAAAAGATAGATGATAATTGAACCCAGGGGAACTAATGAGATCACTAAGTAAAACATTATGGAGGAAGAGGAGAAGAGAGCCCAGAAGAGAGCCTTGAGGGATACCCACATTGGGGGGCATGATGAAGATCTAGCTAAGGAGATTAAAAAAAGGATCAGGTAAGAAGAAAACTAGTAGAGAGTAAGGTCACAGCAACTTAAAAAAGAGTCTCAAGGAGAAGAAGTTGATGGTGTCAAAAACTGCAGAAGTCAGAAAGGGTGAAGATGGAGAGAAAGATAAGAAAAAAGTTTCAGCTGAATTATGGAAGCCAAGTTACAAATAGTTCAGATGACAGTTGTAAACAACCTTCTCAAAGAGTTCAGCCACAAGAGAGGCAAGAATATGGAATGGTAGCTATCAGGGATCCATGGATCAAATGAGTTTTTTTGTTTTTTTGAGAATGAGGGGACAGCATGTTTGTAGGCAGGAAGAAAGCAATGAGTGGAGAGAAACCAATTAAACATTAGTAAGAGTGGGTACTGTTCGGCCAGTCTGCTGGAGAAGATGGGGTGGAATGGGAAGCATTGTACATGTAGAGAGCTTTGCCTTGGCAAGAAAAAGGATCACAGCTTCAATGTGAGATCGGCAGAAAGCATCCAAGTGACATAAGTTTCTGAACAGAGAAGAAGAGGATCTTTTGGCTAATATGAGATGGTATTCTCAGCTGAAAGGGTGAGGAAAGGAAAAGCCATGCGATTTTGAGTAGGGATGAAAAAATTGGCAAAAGCTGTTTTGGTGACTGATAGGGCAAATTGATTGAAGAGAGAGAATCATCTTGCCATAATGGATTATCTTCCCATAGTGACACCCAATTGAGATTATGCAACAAATTGTAGATCACCCATTCACTATGGTTTCCTGATTTTCTCTGGCTTTGCTCACTATCATGTGGATGGGAGAGAAAGTAGCCGCCAGTAGGAGGAGTAATCTAAGTCTGAGATTAAGCAAGAAAGATTTTCAATAGTGTAAAGTATAAAATAGACAAAAAACTCAAAAGAAAAGATCAGTATATAGTGTAAAACAGTCAGAATCAGAAAGGGAAGAGTGTATAACTAGGGAAAAACTGAGGAGGGGAGGAGATTGGAAGTCATGGTCAGGAAGAAGAATAAGGTTTGGAGTTGCACAGTAAAGACAGAGGTATTGACAACATGATCAAATAAAGGACTTTCAAAGTTCATGAATGTATATAGAACATTTGTGGATGATAGCAAGATCAAAGGTATGACCATTTTTTTATGTAGTTATAGTGGAATGAAGTTACGAGTAAGTCATAGGAATTAGTAAACTGAGGAATTTGGAAGTTTTGAATTGTTTGCTTTTTCTTTCTCCTGATTTTTCTCCTTTTGGTCTGAATTTTCTTTTACAACATGACAATAGAAATATGTTTAAAAGGATTGCACATATTTAACCTTTATCAGATTTCTTGCTATCTTGGGGGAAAGGGGAGAAAAATTTGGACCACAAAATCTTACAAAAATTAATGTTGAAAACTATTTTTACATGTATTTGGTACCAATATTACTGGGGGGGGGGGGGAATAGTCCCTTCCTTCAAAGAGTTTACAATCTGCTGGGGGGGGGGGAACAGCACATGAGGTTGCTAGGAAAGGGGATGGAAAAAGCCAAGCTATTTGGAGGTGGCCTGGAAGTGGCATGGTAGCTTGATTCTTGCCCAGGTAAATTGAAAGCTCACCAATCTTTGTTCTACCTCTCAGAAGTGGTATCTAAAGTTCCGTGGAGAAATGAGGTTGATGCCAGAAGTTAGACAGTATGGCATGGTATTGGTCAAGAAGGATATATGTATGATGTAAGTGTATTGCAGATTATTTTAGCTAATATATTTATTTTCTCTTTTCTGTGAAATGAGATTATTCACAAACGTCATAATAGGATTTTTGTACAAAATAAAATAATTTTGTTTACAGTGTCTGTATTTAGATATATATTTCATTTTCAGTTTTACTCTTTAGTAGCCTGAAATAGTAGTGATTGTTTTAGAAGTCATGTGCAATTACTGTTAATTAAAAGAGTAATAGTCACTCAACAAGTATTAAATGCTCACTGTGTAGAAAGTATTGTGTTAAGCACTGGGTATTCAAAGAAAAATTTAAAAAAAGAAAAGGTCCCTCCCTCAAGGAGCATATATTCCAATGGGAAGAGACTGTGTTCAGACAACCATGTACATATAAAGTATATGCATCAGAGTTGAAAGGCAATCTCTGAAGGAAGGCCCTAGCAGTTTATGAAGGGAACAGAGAATGGATGACCATTTGAGCTGTCTTAAAGGAAGTCAAGGAGACCAGTAGGTGGGAGTGAAGAAAGGAGAACATTGCAGATCTGGGGAATAAACAATGCAAAGGTATAGTCAGGAGATGGAATATAGTGAGAGAAGGACAGCAAGAAGGCAGGTGTTGGTGGATTGTAAAGTATTGGAGATGAGTGAAGTATAAGGCTACCAGGAAGATAGGGAAGCCAGTTTGTAAAGGGTTTAAAATGCCAAAGAGGTCATTTTCTATTTGATCATAGAGGAAACTGGGAGGCACTCGATTTGATAAAGAGGGTGATGTAATCGCACCCAAGTTCTCTGCTACAGACTCTACAGAAGTGCTTGGTCTTGGAATGCTACTAGAATTGATGTGTGGAAGAGCCTTGATCTGGATTTGGATTAAATCTGTGATTTAATTGGTATAGAGCAGAGATGTCAAACAGGCCACCACAGCCCAGCATACCAGAGTGCTTTCTAGAACCAGATTACATCGTAATTGGGAAATATCTAACAAAATAAATAAAAATACAATAAAACACAGATAATGTTAATGTGTGACTTTCTAAGTCAATAAATATGCTAGAGATGAGGAAATTCTAACAGTGTAAATCTGAAACTATTTTGGCGCACCAAGAGGTGAAATAACATGCTAAGCCATACAACCAGTATGGAACTCTGATCATGCACTTTCAGAAACCAATTCTCTATCAACTTTCATGTTGCCTCTCTGGTCTGAATGTAATTAGCCTAAAATAAGGATCACTAATGAGTGCTAACCAACAGAAAAAAACAAAAGTTGGGGAGTTTATAAGATTGTAGATTTAGAGTTAAAAAGAGATTTAGAGTTTATTCTAAACCAACCTCTATTTTTCAGATAAAGAGGGCTAAAGGTAGAATGAGAGTAAACATTTATATAGCACCAACTTTGTGCCACATTCTGTGCTTTTTAATAATGATCTCATTTAGTCTTAACAATCCTGCAATGTAAGCACTCTTATAGCCTCATTTTACAGTTGAAGAAACAGAGGGAAGCAAGAGGTTATGAGACTTTGTCCTTAGTCAAATCTAGTTATGATAGCTGTCCAAGACCAGATGTGAACTCAGATCTTCGTGACTCCAGACCTAACAGTTGATATCCACTGCTCAATCAGCTGCCTAGATTCCCATGGTCACCTAGTTGTGTTAGGATTTGAACACAAGTCCTCAGAGCCCAAATCCAGTGTTCTTTCACTGTATCATGATGTTAAGATTCAGAAGGTGAGTAGCTTTAACTTTGCCAAAAGCCTTGAGACTGGACTTTTTCTGGGAGCATTAATACTCTAGAGATCCAGAGGGATCCTGATTGTTGTTGGATAATCTTTGATCCCTACACCCATCAGGCAAATAATAGAATCATAGATCTTAGATATTGAAGAGATCTTATGAGATCATTTGATTTATTGAGACTGATAGCTCAAGTGTGCCAAGTGTCCAGAAAGGGGCCAATAAGAACATGATTTGGAGTAATTGGGGAACTTAAAAGTGGTTAGGTATTATGAGACTTCCAGCAAACTCAGCTATATAGAGTTATCCCTTACACATCTGACTTGCCCCATTACCATTTCAATATATCATGGATTACATAAGAAATTAAATGGGAATTTTTGAGAGTTTTACAGAAGCTGCAGATAATGCAGATGACACAGAGCTTATGACCAAAGACTTAACCCAAATTATACAATAAGGTACTGTAAAAACACCCCTTAAAAGAAAGAGAAAAAAATTAGACTTCCCTGGTACAAAGGGGGGGTGCCAAAAATGTTAAGTGGATTTTCCAAACTGAGGGGGCCCAGTGCTCCTAAACCCCGCCCCTAGTGATGTGGAAGAGATAACTGTAGTTACACTTTAGAGATTGCTACTTATGGGGAATATGTGAAAATGTTTATTGCTACTATAGTTTCTGATCCTAATTTGTTTTTTGTGACCTGTTTTTATAATTGTTAAGTTATACTAACATTTTGACTATTCTTGGGGATTTTACCAATTCATTTCAACAAACATTTATTGTCTATTATGGAAGAGCATTTATTGTTTCCCTGAATGTAGGAAACTCTTAATGTAGGTGCTTCCTGCCGAACCTTGACTGAACCTTCTCTGTGATTAAGTCCTAGGGAATTGCTTGAAGCCTACAAAATTTAAGTTATTTGCCAAAAGTCATATAGCTAGTATCAAAGATGAGTTCTTCCTGTCTTCAAACACAGCATTATCTACTTTAATAGATTGCAAAAAAATTATCTTTTTTAAATGTATGATTGAGCTGAGTCAGTGGATATTTGTTACAGTTGTCCTGGGCCTTGATAGCAGGGATTGAGGAAGCACTTTATTTTTGAAAAAAATCACATGGGCATATAGACCAACTTGAGCATATGTTATGTAGAATAACAAAAAGACTTGTTTGACTAGCGTGAAAGGTGTTATAGGAGAATGCTCCCTGGATGATCCTCTTCCTGAGGCATACTTCCAAAGCATAACAAAGAATCCTGAGGAAGAGCCTAGGGGACAGTTAAAGGAAGCTCCTCTGAAGGAACTTCTCCCAACAGATCTAGAAAATGTACAACATTGAATCCAGGTGAGGAAATCCAGAAAAAGTCACTGTGCATTCTTTGTCTACTTCGGCATAGGAGACGCAGAGATTTGTACACATTGGGAAGCATGCAGCGCCCAGGGTGAAAGGAGCTATCAGACATCCAGACCTACACTTCGATTAGGATCAGGTGCCAACTGGGTAACTTTGTCGTTCACGTCTTAGTCCCTAGTTACAGATCAGTGACAAGGAGAGCAGTGTGTACCACCATGGCATTCCCAGGAGGGAGGCCCGGGGCACCATACTTTGGGCAATGTACAGGGAAGAGAATAAATTTAGAAGCCAGTAAGTGTGGCAGCAGCCAACTAGCTCAGATCTTAGGCACAAAGTAAAGGCTAACTTCCAACTTCTACGTTAACCTGCAGAGGGATAATCAGGTGAAGAATCCCAAAAGGGAACCTACAGTTCTCCCACTATGAGGCAACAGAACTTTCTAGCTGGCAAATAGGAGTAGATTGCAGGAGCTCAGACAAGCCCCCTTCCTGTCCCTGAGAGTCTAGAACAATGTAACATTTAATACTCCAAGAAGGCAGCAACAGAACTAGCCCAAACCTTCCCTCCCACCCAAGTGTCCTAATATTAAGTCCAAATTCTGGAAATAGGCTAGAAGAAGAGTCAAACAAAACTACCCTAAAGTGTTCACAATGGCAGGGATACTCAAAATATAAACACAGAAGAGAATGACTCCAAAACCTCTGTAAGCATTGCCTTAGACAAAAAATAGCTTGATCACAAAATAGGATTTAGGCAAAAAGAGGTCATAGCAGAGTAGGATATATGTTAGGAAGGTAGATTTTATAGAAAATCTAGGAACTATTGGAGGAGCAGCATTATATTCATGAGTATTAGAAGGTAGCTCAAAGGTTGGAGAATTAGAAGTGACAGAGGAAATAGATAAAAATATATCACAAGCCTAGCACAGAGGTATGATATAGTAGTGATGGGTGAGGGTGAGGTGGTTGATTATATAAACATTAACTTGAGCTTTCTGTCAGAAAAAGAGGAGCCTTAAGGATAAAATTTTATCCTTCAAATGTTGGAGGAAGTATCAAGAGGAATTCCATTCTGATTTTGATTCTCACATGGAGTAACTGGATGCTGGGGTGGAACTTAGGAATCTTTAGAATAGGTGACTGCTTCATCTTAAAGTTCATGATAAAGTAGGAGAGGAACTCTGAATATGGTCTGACATTCGTCCTAGCTTTTGGAAAATATATTTCACAGTTACAGAGGAAAGATGTGCAATTTCATGAATAAAAGTACTTTAAGGGAAGTCAAATGAAGGTAGATTGGAGATGTTCAAGAATGACATTCTGAAGACATGAAGGGAAACAACTTCAGAGTGGAAGAAAAATAAAATTTTTCCTAAGATACCAATGTAAATGAAGAGAGAACTCCTGAACCAATTTAGATATTTTTAAATGTACAGAAAATGGGAAAAAGTACAATTAAAATAGAAGATGAATATAACAATAACATAATCCTGTAAAAATAGTGTCAGAAGTAGCTGGAACTGGCCAAAAAAAAAAATTTTTTTAAGAATGCTTTGGTTTTTAGTTGGGGGGGAAGGATCAGAAGGGGATGAGACCATGATAATTGATAATGGAGAGATTGCTGAGCTGCTACTCCTCTTTGTATGCTATGTAAAGGAAAGTGGCTTTTTCACTGCAAATGACAAAAATAACTAACAAAGAGTTGATTCTCCAAGTAAGGAAACAATAACACTTAGTTCCTCTGATGAATTTTTCACTGGCAGTGTAAACTTTATTTTTTCAGGTCCTGTAAAAACTAGTAGATGATTTCTGACCTAACAGTGACACTAGGTAAATCTGGGAGAACATGAGAGTTAACAACATTAGAAAAGGGCAAATGTTCTGACTTTAAAAAAAAGAAAAAAGAAAAGAAAAGATAAAAGAATCAAATTTTAGACCAATGAGCTTGGCTTCTATTCTTGGAAAAATTCTTGAATAGATCATTGAGAAGGTATTTGGTAAAGGGAAACAGTGATTATGAAAAGCCAGCATGGTATCTTCATGGCAGGCTAAATTAATTTTATTTTTTGATAAAATTTCCAAACTAGTAGATAAAGAAAATACTGTAGCTGCAGTATACCTATATCAAAAAAAAAAAAAAAAAAAACTTTTGAAAAACTCACTAATACTATTCTCATGGAGAGATGGATTAAGTGATAATAATCAGATAGATTCTGAATTCACCTTATAAACAGACACAAAGAGTAGTGGTTCGTTGTCTACATGGTAGGAAAAATCCAGTGCCCCAAGGATTTGTGCTTGGACTTGTGCCGTTTAACATTTTTATCAATGATTTGCATAAAGACATAGATGATATGCTTATCAAATTGCAAATGATATAAAACTTAGAATCATGGCTAATACCCTAGATAACACTGCCAGTTTCAGCATTTGATTGAATCTATTAAGATGAAATTCAAAAGGGATAAATGTAAAAATCTTGTCTTTGAGTACAAAAATCAGCTTGACAAGTACGAGATGGGAGAGGCATAGTTAAGAAGTATTTTTTCCTGAAAAAGATCCAAGAGTTTTGTTGAACTGCAAGGTCAATATGAGTCAGCAGTGTGATATGACAACCAAAAAGGCCACTGTGATATAAGACTGCTTTAAAGGGAGCATAGCTTCCTAGAATAGGAAATAAATAGTCCACTGTACTGGGCTCTTCAAATCTTATCTGAAATATTGTATTCAGTACTAGGTTTCACAGTTTAATAAGGACATTAGCAACTGGAGAGAATTCAGGATAATAAAAGTTCTTGTGCTCAAGCTTTGAGAATTAAAAGAACTGGATACTTTGAGCTTGGAGGAAAAGAGGGGAGGGGCAGAGCTGAGAGCACACAAATTTTTTCAAGCATTTGAAGCTGTCATATGGAGAAGGGATTAAAGCTGTTCCTCTTAAGTCTATAGGGCAGTATCAGGAACAATGGGTAGAAGTTAGCAGTGATCTGTTTAGGCTTATTATCAAGAAAAACTTCCTAACAATCAAAACAAACCTTACAATTGCCTAAATAGACCATGTGGAAGAGCAGTGGGCCAGATCTGATCCTCAAGGACTGTGTAATTAGCCAGTCAGAATATGGGGAGATGGGTTTCATCCTACCTCTTCAGGATAACCAATGGTATTGCTCGTTCCAACACAACCACACCTACCCTCATTTATCAGCAGTACCTTCATCCCTCTGCTGCATAAGTTCCCAACTTGTCTCTTCACTGTGAAACACTGGCCCCTCAGAGCAATTATAATCTAACCCCAGTTTAGACTAATCAGACTGTCAGACTAATCCCAGAAATGAACTATGACCCAAGTGCTGGAAAAACGCACAATATATTTGCTTTTAGATAACCAAAAATAGAGGTTAAATATTAAAATATATGTATGTATACATATATATATAAAACTAAATTATCAGTGTTTTTTAAGAAATCTTAAAAGATAAATTGTTTTAATTATCCTATTAACAGAACATTTGGTGCAATAAATAATAAAATATAAAATAAAAAGCTAAAAGAATTCTAATTCCAAAATCATAAATTTAAAGCAGGAAAGGAATTTAAAGGGCAAATTGTCTAACCCTTTATCTTTGAAAGTAGAGAAAACAGAGACAATTTTTTCCCTTTAAAGTCTCTCAAATAAATGAAGTTTTGGTTATTACAAATAAATCTATGATGTTACTATTGTATTATTCTAAGTTTAGCTTGCCATTTATTGTGGGCCAGATCTAGCACACCCAAAATTCAATCTAGACATTAGAATGTAATGAGCCACTTCTGAACCATAAATTGGAGGTGGGGAAGGTAGCAAGTTTTGCCACAATTGAATTGGAAGTCATCCCTACAGGAGCAATGGGAATTTCAACACTTCTAGTATTTTGATTTCATAAAGGCTGAGTTTTTTCTGAAGTCCTCTATTAACCAGGTCTTAAGAATGGCTTCCTTGTTTCCTCAAAGGGAAGCTACATAAGTCACTAAGTATTTAAGTACTTACTGTATATCTGGCATTGTCATAAGTTCTGGGGATAAAAAGAAAGGCAAAAAAATGTCCAAGTCGAATGGAGGAGACAACATGCAAATGACCATGTACAAACAAGGTATAGGTAGGATAAATTAGAACCTTAGAGGAAAGACACTAAGATTAAGGAGGACTGAAAAAAGCTTCTTGCCAAAGGTGGAACTTTTAAGACTTGAAGGAAGCTGGAGAAGCCAGGAGGCAGGGATGAAGAGGGAAACAGCTCCAGGAGTGGAAGACAGACAGTGAAACATTCAATCAAAAGATGAAATGTTTTATTCAGAGAACAGCCAGGCTAGTGTCACTGAATCACAGAGAACATGGAAGGAAGTGAAGGTGTAGGAAGACTGAGAAGGTAAG
This sequence comes from Sminthopsis crassicaudata, assembly GCF_048593235.1. Classification (NCBI taxonomy): domain Eukaryota; kingdom Metazoa; phylum Chordata; class Mammalia; order Dasyuromorphia; family Dasyuridae; genus Sminthopsis; species Sminthopsis crassicaudata. The sequence continues at coordinate 380,874,597 of NC_133620.1, read as the reverse complement.
ACCATATCATGAAATGTTTTAAAAGCCAAAGGTTTTTATAATTGATCCTGGAAGTAATGGGGACTCTGGCATTTAATTTGGGTGCAGAAGGGAGGGTGGCAGGTGGTACAGGGTCAGACCTGTGCTTTAGGAAGATCATTTTGAGAATTGAGTGGAAGAGGGACTGAAGAGAAGAGAGACTTGCGGCAAGAAGATGAATCATAAAACATTTGGAATAGTCCTGATGTGAAATAATGAATATCTACACCAGAATCAGGATAGCATCAGAGAAGAGAAGGGACATATATGAGAGATGTTACAAATGGGTGAAAAGAGAGAGAGAAATCAAGGATAGCACCTACGTTGTGAACCTGAGTGATGGTGCTGCTCAGTAATAGGGAAGTTAGGGAAGAGAGGAGGGTTGGAGGAAAAGCCCATGAGTTCAGTGGTGGATATGTTGAGTTTAAGATCTCTACTAGACATCCAATTCAAAATATCCCCATGGCAGTTGAAGTGTGTGTGTGTGTGTGTGTGTGTGTGTGTGTAAGTGAAAGAGAGAGAGACTAGAGATCAGGAAAGAAATTGGGGCTGGATAAACAAATCTGAAAATCATCTGCATAGAGATGATAATTGAATCCTTGAGATCACCAAGCAAAATAATATAGAAAGCCTGGATAAAGCCATGAGCAACCCCATGATTAATGGGTAAGACCTGACTGAATACCCACTAAAGAAGACTGAGAAGGAATAGGCAGATAGGAGGAGAAGCAGGAGTGTGTAGTATCACAAAAACCCAGAGAGAAGAGAACATCAAGAAAGTGAGGGTGATGGACAGTATCAAATGCTGTCCAGATCCAGAAGGATGGAGAAAAGGTCATTAAAATAGTCGATTAAGAGGTCATTAGTAACTTTGGAAAGATTAAGTTTCAATAGAATGAGGTAGAAAGCCATTCTGCTGAGAGGCCAGAAGATTAAGAGGACAGGTAGTGGAGGACACTAATTATAGATGGCCTTCTTAAGAAGTTTAGCCATGAAAGGGAGATCAGATATCTGAGGATAGCTAGCAGTGATAGATGGACCAAGTGAAGGTTTTTTGAGAGTGGGAATACATGAGTTTGTAGGTAGTAGGGAAGCAGCTAAGAGAGTAATTGAATATTAGTGAGAGGGGGAATAATAGAAAGGGCAATTTGCTGGAGAACAGGAGGTGGATTGGGGTCACTTGGGCATGTTTCGGAGTTTGCCTTGGAAGAGAAGAATCATTTCTTCATCTCATTCATATGATGTCCCACATCCCTCTCCTGGTGGCAAGATCCCCTAAATACTCCAGAGGCACTCTTCTGCCACTAAAATGACTTCAGAATAACTCTAGTCTTGGGCAGAATCCTAATATACATAACACAAAAAGGAGACTTTAATACAAATAAAAAGATAAAAAATAAAACAAAAAAGCCCTTTATAAATATATTCCCTACAGGATAGGTAATGTCAAATAAAATTCAGAATAGATGTCTTCATACAACCAGAGTGAACAAGAACATCTGATCCAGTGACAGGTTTGAGTGATCAGTTAGCAATCTTGTGATAGCAAGGTCGTTGCTTTTGGCAGCCTGTGCTACCACTCAGAATTCCAGTGTTCCCTGACCCAACGACTAAAACCTCCCCCTTCCATGTGAAACCATCAGGGAATATGGTACCAAATTTGGACCCTTTTACCAATAAACTATCTTATCAATGGAGCTTAAATAAAAACTTCCCTTATCTTCACCCTGAGACTTGCTTACCCATTTTGAATTTTGAATTCGCATTCACCATGATTATGCTAATTTTGCCTCCTTATCACTAAAAAGCAAAGCACCTCCCAATAATTCCATGCCTTGGTTCTCCAAACTTTTTTTTTTTTAAATAAGAACTTTTCCAGAGGAAAGGAAGCTGCCAATAAAGGGGAACCTGAATAATTCACCCAGATTACATGTGGTAGGAAGAGAGGAAGGGTACAAAACAGAAAATGAATCAACACAGGAAATTGAATAAAGAACAGGTGGGGAAAGTTCTCTGGAATTGTATCCAAAAGTATCCATCCTTATTAGATGATGCTACCTGAAAGACCAGATTCAGGATACCCTAGTCAGGGAGCTGTTCTTTTGCTAGCATTGATTTATCAGAAACAGCCTCTGGAATATGACACTCAACTTTTGATAACTGGGGGTATAATTATGAAGCTTTCTTTTCCAGAGTTCAATATAGCATCTGAATATGATACAAGAAGTATAATGTCACTAAATGTAATAATGATATATCCAATCTCAGTCTTACTACACAGTAAAGAGAGCCCTAAGTAGAGGCACCCTTCATTGGGAATATGGTCTCTAGATATGTTCTGTAGAAATTTTTGACTGATGTAGTAGTGGTAGACTTATCTAATTCTGATCTCACATTCTGAATAAAACATCAGCTAGAGTGAAAACAGACCTCTTTCCCTGAAATGGAGAAAAGGTCAGAGTAATTGAGACAAACTGAGAAACATATGAGATTATAACCATACTGATTTTCAAAGGTGAATGCTCTGATTGACACAGAGAATATCATCCTTAGAGAGTATACAGTTATTTGCCTATCAAAATATAATATCATAGTCCCTACATTGAGATTGACAGTAGGTCCAGTTCCCAGTCTTTGGCATTCTCATAAGAACATTAGTCTTATCATTATATTCAGCAAAGAGTCTATGATGGGCACTAAGAAGCCCTATTTTAAAATTATACCATGAGAGACATCAATAAAATTTCTCTATTGAGCCTCACTTTAACAAAGTAAGAATTTAATTGTCCAGTACGTTCTTTCTAAGATCTAGCCACACCATCCAAATCTATAACCATAGTCCAGAAATCAGTATAAATAAAAATCCAATGGTATTTGTTCTCATTAGCCATTGTTATGGCTTCTTATACAACTCCCAAATTTCCTTAGTAATCCAAGTTCACACACCTTCTTAAATCCCCATGGAAGAAGTCACTGCCTAGTAAATAGCATACTGAAAAGTAATAGTGGTTGACTAAACTTTCTTACCCACCCCGTCCCCTACCAGTTCCTAATGCTCATCTTTACTCCAATTCTTATTTTCTTATTTTTTTTCTTTTATATTCCTGATTTTAGCAAAATATAAGGCATTCTCTCCTAAATCTCTGCATCACATAATCTGGATTCCTATATATGCATTCTATCAATCACTCCCCCCCCCCCATTAGCATTGCCCTTTTCACCTGTACTGTTACTAGATCTTTAAGCACTTCCTCTGCTTGAAACATGGTCATTAAAAATGAAAACATTCACCTCTACCTCCAATCACCAAATATTTGAAGATTTTTTTATCTTAATATTCCTTATTGGAGATCCAGATTTTGTAAAACTGTTTATAAGAGCGACGGGATGCTAAATGTTTGTTTCCCCTTTACCTGTTAAGAAAGCTACATCTACTAGGCATTATGGAGTTGTTATATCCCACTCAGAGGGTTTCCCCTTAACAACACTAGCCACAAAGTGTCAGGCTTCCTTTCCTGGCCTTCCAACCCCCTAGATTCCGTCTCCATTATCTTTTCCCCCCTTATTCAGTGAATTTAACCATGTTAATTAAGAACTATCTCCACAAACACCAGATATTTTGTGTCAGGCCAGCCTTAGGCCAAGTATGAAGCATAAAATGCAATGAAAATAATTTCATTTATGATAGGATTAAAAAGAATACAATTCTTAGTTAAATATAATTAAAACACTACCTCCTTCAATGTTTTTCTAGCAATCAGTAATACTGGGAAAGGGTTCTCTCCCTGCAACTGGAATTCCACTAAAATTTCTAGAATCTTGGTTGCACATAGACTTTTTTTGGGGGGGGGGGGTTAGGGTTTTTTTTGTTTTTGTTTTTAATGCCCCTAGCTCTATAGATCAAGTCCCAAAGATGGCCTTCTTCCTTACATGAAGCTATCCCATCTTATGTAAACGTGTTTTTATCATACCATTATTGCTAGAAGCACTGTTGCTTTGGTTCTTAACTATGGTAAAAGGACCTTTGGTCTTGAATTTTTAAAAATTGCATTAAAATCCTAGATAACTCTGGTCACAACTTTTGTGAGCCTCACTTTTCTATTTTTTTAAAAAGGATTGTAATTATACTTTTTCTTCATAGATGTGAGGGAAGTATTTTGTAACCTGTAAATAATATATAGATATGGGCATTGTGAAATTGCCAACCTTCTTGCCACTAGAATTAGAATTCTTCCTTTCAGATGTTTTAAAATTCTCGTTTATTCTACTTTAAAGAATTTTCTTGGTATAATCTAGGTGGCTGTAAACTGGCCTCCCCAGTGCAGCCCAAAACAGTTTAAATATAACTGAAAAAATGTTTAACAAAATAAATAAAAATATAGTAAATAGATAATGTTAATTGATGGTTTTCTAGATCAATAGTCAACCTGCTGGAATCTGTTTCAGTTTTTAAGTTTGATGTCACTGAATTAGACTACCTTTCCCTTTTTAAGAAAATAATTGCCTGAAGAGACCCAGAACTCTGGAGAAGTATACTTGAAACAAGGTATTAACTCAGTGGAATTGATGAGATAATGGTTCTCTAGTTCACATATATACTTAGTACTCAGCATGGTGGTATAATGGTTCTCTAAGTTCACACATAATCAGTATGCTGTAATGATGTAATTGCAACAAGGCATATAAAGGCTAACAAGGATTAGAAGATAGACATTCTATTTTTTGATTATCTTCGTGGTGGCCCTCCTGCCTCCTACACTATGAGAGAAACTGGTTGAGACTGACAGAATAGCAGAATGTTGGAAGAGACTGAGTCAGGAGACTGGGTCAGACTGACAGACACAGACTGTGTAACAGACAATAAAGACTTTAGATTCTATTCTTGTTCATTCTAGTGGTGTTTATCCTGCTAAGACAAGGCCCATCCAAAGACCTCCAGAAAGCTAGCCTGAACATTACAATTGCCTACCTACCCATCCCCATCCCCCAGCCCCCACTTGGTTATCAGAATAGTCCAACATGGATTTCATTGATCTTTTTCCTAGTCTCCAAGGTAATTCGTTCTATTCCCAGTCTGGAAACTGGGGTATGAAGGATTAAGCCCTGGACCCTTAGCAACAACTAAAACAGGAGAGTCATTCTTTCCTTGGGACTAGAACAAGGGACTTTTCTCTTTGGCTCTAAGGCTTTTGCTTTTTGCTATAGTCACAGAATCCTGATTTGAATCACCTTGCCCATTAGGCTTCTTGTGCACCTTGAAATAAAAATATGTCACACCTAATCCATAATAAACTTTATTGGTTTTTTGCTCATTTCTTTCTTTTTCTTTTTTCTTTTTCTTTTTTGCTCATTTCCAACAAAACTTGGTGCTCTGGTCTGGCAACCAGTATCCATATCTTCATCTTAATCCTCATCACACATTAAAAACTGCAAGAATTCCATTTTTTATATTCAAGACAAAATGTACAAATTCAAGACTAATGTACCTTGTTAGCTATGGAAGTATGTAGTAAGGACAACCTAATCCCAGACCGGATGGTGCCTAAACTTTCTAACCTAAAAGATAGAAATGTCTTCCCTACATGCTACATGCTTCCTACAACTACATGCCCCTCTTTCTTACAGTCAAAATGGCTCCCAACATTGGTCCTTTTGGACACTTTCAGCCAGGTTCCTTGGTTCACACAATCTAAAACTTACTCTCAGCAAATGAGGAGGTCTGCTAACCTGCAAAGTAGCTAACATTTTGGGGCTTTCTACCCAACAACCACCATCTAGCTTTTCTCTTTCCCCTGCCTTCCTCAATCATATGTTTATAACTAGAAGAGATATTAGAGATTATCTAGTTAAATCCCATCACTTTTGAAAGGAGGGAAATGAGATCCAAAAATATTTAGCAACTTGCCCAAGATAGAGCAGGTCATAAACAAAACCAAGATTAAAACCAGTCCCTGGACTCCTAGATTTAATTACTCTTTCTACTATATTATACTGTTTCCTTTCTCTTTTAGGTGGGGATGAGAGGAGCAGGGAAGAGAGAGAAATACTTAGGTGAAGACATGTATATGTCTATACACAAATATATTTATTTCCTACCAGGAAGAAGTATGAATTTCAGAGATTCAAATGAGTTTGCAACATTTATTATAATGTATTATAGTATATCCTGCCAGTGTCTTCTAAGGTAGGCCATAGGCATGGCCACCTGTCCCTACTATCTAGCCTCTCTTAGAGGAAGGCATGGTACAGTGTAGGAGCAGTGACTCTGGGGTCAGTGGACATGGGTGCTTAACATCTTGTGGCTGAAAGGTCAGCTAATCTCCACTCCCATCTCTCAAATGATCTGCTTTGCCCAGCTGGCCTCTAAAGCCCCTTCTATCTCTAAGTCTATGTTCTTGTTCTCTGTAATCCTGATTCCACAACCAAGGTTGGAAAAAGGGAAAGAAGAACATGGGACACATATTCTTAGCATTCCAAGTCAGTCCAAATGCAATTACTGTAGAAACATTCAAAAAGGGATTTAAAGGAATACGTTTGCATCATCTCTTTTGGAGAAAATTCCCACCTAAATATCCGTCATGCTAAAGAAGTCATGATATGAATAAAAATGGATGGTGATGCAGAGCCGTAGGGAGAATGGAAAATGACTGAGAATGGAAAATTCTCTTTTTCCTGTCTTCCCTTCCTCCATGCATGTGAGTAGTATATAGGGCCTTATAATTGGATAGGGAGGCCCTAGACTTAACTGAACTAGCCTAAGCTTGATAGAGTTAAATTAGGGAAAAGGTGAGGTTTATACTTTCCAAACAGAACCTAGAACCTCAGGTCTCTTTTTCTCTGCTTTCTTCCCAGAAATCTAGAGCCCTATTCTAAATCTCTCCACCATAGTCAGAGTTGTTCTCTTGTTCAAAAGTTTCCCCTTTATACCTGCCTTTTTTAATTGTATCTCCAGAATTTAGCATGGTGCTTGAAGGCACATAGTGAGTAATATATAAATACTTTTTCATTTACTCATAGCTGATCCCCCAAAAAAGACCTATTAAAATTGCTGGGGAACATTACATATAGCCACAAATTAGAAATCCTAAGTGAAATGGATGGTTTAAATAAAATTGTTGAAACTAGCAAAATATAAAATTGATAATTTCCCCTATATTTACCTTTATTTCAGGCCTATTTTAATTTCTAAGATCCTACCTACAAAGTGAGGTTATGGGATAATTTTTTTTTCTAATATACTATCTCATTTTTATCCCTTCCTTTCTCACATTGTCCCTGATCCTAATTTAGAATCTCATTATCTTTTTTCTAGACAATTGTAGCAACCTCCTAATTGGAATCCCTATTTCTAGATTCTCCCCTTTTGAAACTATTCTTTATAGATCTTTCCAAATAATCTCCCTAATGCACACCTTTCAAAATAATCTCCCTAATTCACCTTTACTCAGCCCTTCAAAGCTTTTAGTGGCTCCCTATTGCCTAACTAATAAAATATGAATTCCTTACCCTATTGATAGAGCCCTTCTTACCCCAGTTGATAGCATTTCTAATAGTATGTTAAATAGAAGTGGTGACTGAGCACTCTTGTTTTTGTTCCTATTCCTAGCTCTTTATAATAGTGCTCTATCTTGATGTTTAGAATTTATTTCATACTACTTCCCTTCATTCTGTGCTCCACCCAAACTGTTCTCATCCTTCGCTGCCCCTGTACCTCTGTGCATTGGTTCTGGCCATCCCACCTTTTACACTTAACACATTCTGTCACACACACACACACTTAAACCTCTTAGGTTGTATTCTTACAGAAGCTGTGATTTCATTTTTCATCTTTGTAATGCTAATATCTAGCACAATGCCTTGCATATAGTGATGCTTAATAAATGTTGAATAGAATTTAAAACTTTCAAAGTGTAATCTTTATATTCTATTAAATATTTCTAAACTTGGGAATAAGCTATCCCCAATGATAAGGCAAGCATAGTATTTATTTTTTAAATTTGACACAATACAAAAAAGATTTAGATTTCATATAAGTTAAATAATTTCTATTTTTTAGATTCAAATTTTAAAAGTTGCTCATAAACAGATTTCACCCTATTTATAATGAAAAAAGGCCCATGTAGTGATTAAATCATATGAATGAAATAAGTTTTTTAAGTTTTTAAATTTATTTTACTCACTTATTTTACTCATTCCTACTGTTCACTTACATGGGATATTTTGAATAGATCAGATTGACCCATTAATGAAGATAAAAAAGTCTAAAATGTTACCAAATACAGAAATATTTTCTAAATATTTAAAAAGCAATAGTTCATAGGGACAAATAATACTAATCAAATTCCCCCAAAGCATTTGATGAACATCATTAAAATCCTTCGTATATAGTGATGAGAAGACACTTCTTAACATAATAAAGACTAAGTTCAAACTAGTTTTATTCTTGATAAAGATAATGACATTCCCCTTTAAAACAAAAACAAGAGGGCTCAGCCATTTCTATTTAACATACTATTGGAAATTCTATCAATTGAAAAGAGAATTTTTTTTTTTTTTAATGAGGGATATAGGAAAGAAAACTATTTAAAGCATCCTTAACGGATTAACAGAAGGTATGCCAAGAAAATCTAAGGAAATCGACAGATTTTATTAGATAATGAGCTTACCAAATTGTAGTTCATAAGATAAGTAAAAAAAATCGTTTACATTCCTATCGATTGAAAACTAACAGCTAGAATTTATAAATTTTAAAACCCCATTTATAATAGCAACAAGCATTAAAATCATTAGAATTAACATAAAACATGTGAAGAAAAATATAAAACTTTCATGGCAGAAATAAGGTTCAAATGTAGAGATTTAAATTTGCTCTATTTGTATTTAAGACTATTTGTATTAAAGATGGTAATATTCCTCAGGTTAGTTTATATATTTGATATAATATTAATTAAAATTTTCATTAGGATTATTTATAAATTAGATAAAATATCAGAATTATGTGTTATAATGAACAAGCAAGAATGTCAAAATGAAAAAAAAAAAAAAAAAAGGTAACAGGAGTTTACCCTAATAGACCTTAATATTTATATAATAGGGCAGTGATTTTCAATGCAGGCTAGCAGTAAGTTAAAAAAAAAAAAAATAGATGGACTAGGACAGAGATTCCAATATTTGATCCAAGCATATGTAAAAACTTGGCATGATAAAACATGTGAAACTCTCACTCCCCACTGATTGTCTTACCTGCCTGGTCCTCCATTTATTTCATCTTATTCTTATTCCCCTCTCTAGCCACTTACAACACCACAGCAGTTGTCCTATTCCCACTGCCTGAGACCTTGAGAATACCACAACCTGAGGCCAAACTTCTATATCATGAATTAATGTATTCCCTCTCTGTTATACGCTCTATCCATCCCAGTAATTTTTAACCCACATCTGTCCTCCTGTAAATTCTATTCTCTCTATCCCTTTTGTCTTTAAAGCCACACCCACACAACAATAAGTACTTTCCCCATCTAAAGCTACTGAGCCTTCCTCTTCTCCCCTCCTATTCATTTCATATCTTTCAGATGCCTATTTGTGCCATCTTCTTTATACCTCACATGAAGATGTGGCCCTTATCCCAAGGAGAGAAAAATCTTCTGTATATACAAGTGATATCATTCCATCCTGTTCACACCAGCAGACTGAATGAATCATCCTTCCTACTCTCCAACTAATCTTCCCTGTCTGCTGCTACTTCTATTCTATCTGCAAACATGTCTCCTCATTCTCAGAAAACCCTTACTTGATCCATCCTCTCCTGCTAGCTGTCAAGCTATATTCTATCCTCCTTTTTAAATAACTAAACTCCTTGAGAAGACATTCTTCAATCAGTGTCTCCACTTGTCGTCTCCTCTTCTGAATTCTCTAATTTCAACCTCATCAGTCACCTAAAACTTTCTCCAAAGTCCATTGATCTTTTAATTGCCAATTTTTGGTCTTCCTTTTCCTTGGTTTTAATGACACGATTCTATCATGGCTATCTTATATAACTACTCCTCAGTCTTTGTAGGATCTTTATCTGAATCCTGCTTTCTAATCATAATGGTCTTCCCTAGGCTCTATCCTGGGCCTTCATCCTCTCTCTGTACATTTTTGCTTGGTGATCTCTTTTAGTCCCCCTAGATTTACTGTTAATCTTTATGCAGAAGATTCTCAGATTTACTTCGCCTGCCCCAACCTTTTTCCTGACCTTCAGTCTCATATCGCCAGTTGCCTATTAGACATATCAAATTGAATGTACTATAAATACTTAAAACGTCAAGTGTCCAAATGTATTTGTGTCCATGATCTTTCTTCCCACCAACCCTTCTTATCTCTTCCTAATTTGCCTATTAATCTTGAATGTATGACCATTTTTTTAGCATTTTATTTTCAAAATATATACAAGGATAATTTTCATCATTCACCTCTACAAAAACCCTGTGCTCTAATTTTTTCCCTCTCTTCTCCTATTTCCTCCCCCAGTCGGCAAGTGATCCAATATATGTTGAACATGTGCAATTCCTCTGTATATATTTCCATAAATATGCTGCTCCAAAAAAATCAGCTCACAAAGGGAAAAATATAAGAAAAACAAAATGCAAGCAAACATCAACAAAAAGAGTGAAAAATATCATGTTGTGATCCACATTCAGTACCTACAGTCCTTTTTCTGGGTGCAGATGGCTTTCTTCATCACAAGACCATTGGAACTGGCCTTAATCACCTCATTGTTAACGAGAACACATTCATCAGAATTAATTGTTTAATTTTGCTGTTGCCATATATAATGATTTCCTGGTTCGGCTCATTTCACTTAGTATCAATTCATGTAAGTCTTCCAGGCTTTTCAACCTGCTGATCATTTCTTATAAAGCAATAATATTCCATAATATTCATACATTATAACTTGTTCAGCCAACATTCAACATCCTCTCAGTTTCCAGTTTTTTTGCCACTACAGAAAGGGCTGTCACAAACATTTTTGCACGTGTGGGTCCCTTTCCCTCCGTTAAGATCTCTTTAGGATATACTCTTTAGAAACACTGCTAGATCAAAGGGTATGCAGAGTTTGATAGCCCTTTGGCCATAGTTCCAAATCCAGAATGATTGGATCCATTCACAGTTCCACCAACTGTCTCAGTGTCCCAGTTTTCCCACATTCCCTCCAACATTCATCATTATCTTTCCCTGTCATTTTACCCAATCTGAGAAGTATATATTGGTACCTTAGAGTTGTCTTAATTTGCATTTTTCTGATCAATAATGATTTAGATCACTTTTTGATATAACTAGAAATGGTTTAGTTTCATCTGAAAATTGCCTGTTCATACCCTTTGACCATTTATCAATTGGAGAATGGCTTAAATTCTTACAAATTTGAGTCAATTCTCTATATATTTTAGAAATGAGGCCTTTATCAGAACTCTTGAATGTAAAATTGTTCCTACTTTATTGCTTCCCCTCTTAATTTTGTCTGCATTGGTTTTGTTTGTACAAAAATTTTTAACTTAATCAAAATTATCCATTTTGCATTCAGTAATGATCTCTAGTTCTTCTTTGGCCACAAATTCCTTCCTTCTTCACAGATCTGAGAGGTAAACTATCCTTTGTTCTTCTAATATGCTTATAATATCACTCTTTATTTCTAAATCATGAACCCATTTTGATCTTATCTTGGTATAGGGTGTTAGGTGTGGGTCAATGTCTGTGACCATTCTTTTAGACATGCAACTTAGGAATCATCCTTGACCCTCGCTCCCTATATCTAAACATTTGCCAAGTCTTGAACATTTGGTTTTCATGAAATCTCCTCAGTGTGTTCCCTTTCCTCCTCTGACACTGTCACCATTCTTGTTTAGGTCCTCATATCTTACATTAGATCACAATAGAGTCCTCTGGTTGGCTTCCCTTTCCATGGCTCTCCACTCCTATCCATCTTCTACACAGCTCTTAAATGTTTCCCTAAAGCATAAATGTCTATATCATCTTCCTATTCAATAAATTCCAATGGTTCCCAATTATTTCCAAGATCAGGATAAAAATCCTCTGATTTTTAAAATCCTTTATAACATGTGGAGCCTACAGGCTTATCCCTTGATTATCTCTTGTTCTTGCTATGTGACAGCTTGCCTCTTTTTTCTGATCTTATATCTTTTTTTAATATATCTTTTATTTATATTGTAATAAATTCTTCACTGATAGTGTGTTTTAGACATGTGCTTCTCCATTGTCTTGTGAATGACCTGCAGCTTTAGTTTTTTGGAGCCTGTGATATCCCATTTCTCATGCCACTAGAAGAACATTGATTTTTTTTTAATGGGTGTTTATTTCAGGAAGAAGGTCTTAAGAGCATTGTAGTTTTCCCAAGTGCAATCTAGCCCTGGGATCAGTTCCTTTTCCATTTGCAGGATCCTTTTAAAATATGAATACTGATAGAATTGCTACTGTATGGGTTATTTAAATGAATATCCAAAAGTACTAACTTCAGTTGATTCATCATGTCATACAAATGATTCTGGAAATTCAGAGGTTGCTAGTAGAGAGCCAAATGTATATACCATGCTAATAAAAAAAAAAAAAAAAAAAAAAAAAGCTTCAAGGATGGTCCTGGCAACAGATTTTCTGCTTTCCAAGGACCACCGTATCTAAATGTGTATATGTTGTTCACCAATATGCAAGCCTTTTAATGATAAATTCTTTAGCCATGACAACCCATAAAATTTTTAAAAATATATGATAAGATAGACAATCTATAAATTCCATTAGAATTATAGCACTCTAAATGGGAGATACTTAATTGACCAACAAGTGAATTAATGCTAGATAGAGGACCTGAGCCATATCAGTCTTGACATTGTTATACATGAAATAACTAAAATGTAGTTAAATGAAAGCATACTGATAGGATTTTTTCATAGAAGCCTATAAAGGAATTGACAGGTTTATTTTTGGGCTTTTTTGTACAAACAAAAACAAGATTAAATGTCACTTAACACACCATGAAGTTTTGGTAGGCTCAAAGGACTCAAAATAAGCATTTATAAAAAGACCATCATGAAAATAATTGCAGATTTTGCACCAATGTCTGTTACAGAGAATGAGGAGGGAGAGAAATTTTATAACAAACTTAGACCCTACAATACATACCAATACATACTTTAATACTTGGGAATTTTGAGACAAAGGTGAAATCAATGAGAAAAACATTGGAAAAATGGGTTAGGAGCAAGAAATGAGTGTAAAGGTTATACCTTCGGAATCTAATACTTAACGTGCAACAAGAAAATTGGATTTACATACATATATTGTATCTAGGTTATACTGTAACACATGTAAAATGTATGGGATTGCCTGTCATCTAAGGGAGGGAGTAGAGGGAGGGGAGGGTAAAATTTGGAAAAATTAATACAAGGGATAATGTTATTTTAAAAAATTACTCATGCATATATACTGTCAAGAAAAATTATAATTATGAAATTTTAAAAAATGAAATAAAAAAATTTTAAAAATGAGTGTAAAGACTTGTAAGCTATATATAAAAGCACATATGCATGTGTGTATCTAATGAATACTTTAAGAAGAGAGAGAGAGGATCTAAGCATGATAAAACACCAAAAAAATCAATAAAAATGAATGTTATATTCTTCTTTTTAACATTTTTTTAAAATTATTACAGCTTTTTATTAAGAAACATATGCATGGGTAATTTTTCAACATTGTCCCTTGCAATGTTGAATGCAACACTTCTGTTCCAACTTTTCCCCTCCTTCCCTCTACCCCTACCTCTAGATGGCAGGCAGTCCATGTTAAATATGTTTGGTTATATTCTTATAGACAAGAAATTTACTGAGCATTGATAATGGGAATATGTGATCAGACCATTGATTTGTTTTTGTGAGGGGAAAGGTTAGTCTGGCATGGCCTGAACTTAACTTTTCCAATTGGCTGCCTTTTAATAATTTTCTTGATTTATTTAGATTGCTCTTATTTCCCCCTCTTTTTTTAGTCTCTCTTAATTTGATTTTTGAAGTACTTTTTAAGGTCTTCCAAGAAGAACATTGGACTTGTAACCATTTGATATTTCTTTTTCTTTTCTTTTTTTTAACACTTGTTTTTAAGATTTTTGAGTTAGGAGATCATTGTACACAGCAATAGTATATGAAGATCAATTCTGACGGACATGGTTCTTTTCAACAATGAGATGATTCAGATCAGTTACATTGATCTTGTGATGATGAGAGCCATCTACACCTAGAGAGAGGACTGTGGGCTTGGAGTGTGGATCACAACATAGGATTTTCACACTTTTTATTGTTGTTTGCTTGGATTTTATTTTCTTTCTCATTTTTTTTCCTTTTTGATTTGATTTTTCTTGTGGAGCAAGATAATTGTATAAATATATATGCATATAATTGGATTTAACATTTTTTTTTACCATGTTTAACATATATTGGATTACTTGCTGTCTAGAGAAAGAGGTGGAAAGAAGGGGGGGGTATTAGAACACAAAGTTGTGATGTTCTGATTGTCTCTCAATTATAATCCTTCTCTGGGAGGAGGTTTGAGAACTGTTAAGTACCAACTTAGCACTTAGTAAGAACCTAACACAAAATTTTGCAAGGGTTAACATTGAAAAATTATCCATGAATATCTTTTGAAAATTAAAAAATTTTAATTAAAAAACAAAAGAAAGAGAGAGAGAGAAATAGAGAATGCTTTGATCTTCATTCAGACTCAGTCAGTTCCTTCTCTGGATATGGATAGGATTACTCATCATAAGTCCTTCAAAGTAGTTGTGAATGATTGTACTCCTGAGAATAACAAAGTAATTTACATCTGGTCATCCTAGAACATTGCTTTTTATATACAGTATATTTCTTTGTTCATGGAGGACTTTCCACTTTTTTTTTTCCCTGAGAGCATCCTTCTCATAATTTCCCAGAGAACAATAATATTCTATCAAAAAAAATTGCTTTGAAAATTTTTTTACAATTACTATTGCAAATTGTATTTCCCGATTTATTCTCTCTTTCCTTTCACCCTATCCCTCCTTAAAAGTGATTTGCTACTGACCACTCCCTCCCCAATATACCCTCTCTTTTATCACCCTCTTCCTCTTCCCAAATCCCATCCCCCTCCTATTTTCCTTCAGAATAAGATAGATTTCTATGTTATTTCCTATTTGAGCCAATTCTAATGAGAGTAAGGTTTATTCACTCCCCCTCTCCTTCCCTTCTTTCCCTCTACTGTAAAAGCTTTTTCTTGCCATTTTTTATGGCAGATAATTTGCATCATTCTATTTGTCCCTTTCCCGTTTTCCCCCGTACATTTCTCTCTCACCTTATCATTTTTTTTAAAAAAGATAATATCCTTTCATATTCAACTCATACCCATACCCTATGTATATACTCCTGACATCATTATAAGAATATACTAATGAATTACAAGTATTATCCTTCCATATAGGAATATAAACAAATAAGCCTTATTAAGTCCCTTATTGTATCACTTTCTTGATTACTTTCTTATACTTCTTCAGAGTTCTATATTTGAAAATCATATTTTCCATTCAAATCTGCTTTTCATCACAGATGCTTGAAAATTTTGTGTTTCGTTGAATGACCATTTTTTTCTTCTGAAGGATTATACTCAGTTTTGCTGGGTAGGTGATTCTTGGTTGCAATCCTAGCTCCACTGCTCTCCAGAATATCTTATTCCAAGTCCTCTAGTCCTTTAATGTGGAAGTTGCTAAGTTTTATATTATCTTGACTGTGGCTCCCTTATACTTGAATTGTTTTTGGATACTTGCAGTATTTTCTCCTTGATCTGGGAGTTCCAGAATTTGGCTATAATATTCCTGGGGGGTTTTATTTTGGGATCTCTTTCAGAAGGTGATCAGTGGATTCTTTCAATTTCTGTTTTAACCTCAGATTCTAGAACATCAGGACAAATTTCCTTGATAACTTCTTGAAGGATGATATCCAGGCACTTTTTTTGATCATGACTTTCAAGTAGACCAATGATTTTTAAATTATCTCTCCTGAATCTATTTTCAGGTCAGTTCTTTTTCCAATGAGATATTTCACTTTTTTTTTTTTTTTTTCATTTTTTCAGTCTTGTTTTATTGTATCTTGATTTCTCACAAAGTTATTAGTTTCCATTAGCTCAATTCTATTTTTAAGGAATTCTTTTCCTCAGTGAACTTTTGTAGCTCCTTTCCCAATTGACCAATTTTGCTTTTTAAAGCATTTTTCTCCTCATTAGTTTTTTGTATTTCCTTTTATATCTATTTCAATCCTTTCCCTAAATTTTCCTCTTATTTCTTACTTGATTTTCAAAGTCCCTTTTGATCTTTTTCATGGCCTGAGCACAATTCTTATTTTTCTCGGAGGCTTTGAAGGTAGGAGCTTTGACTTTGTTATCTTCTGAGTGTGTATTTTGATCCTCCTTATCACCATAATAACTTTCAATGGTCCGAAACGGTTTTTTGTTTTCTTTTCTTTTGTTTTTTCTGCTCATTTTCCTACCTATTAGTCAGCTTTTAACTCTTGGTTCAAGTAAGACTCTGTTTCCAAGATGGAGGGGACACTGTCCCAAGCTTCAGGGAGTTTGTACATCTGTTTTCAGAGGTCCTTGTAGGAATCTGACCACAAGCCCTTTTTTCTTCCCTGGAGCTTTTAGGTATGTTCCTGCCCCACAGTAGCTGTAAGGTCTAGGGTGCTGGCCTGGCTTGGGGCTCCACTGACCCAGTCTGCGCTGGAACTGCACACCAGGCTCCCAACTTGTTGCCACAGACCCTCTCCATTGACCTACTGAGTACTCCTTGGTGTTCCCGGCCTGAGAGGTCCAGAAGCCTCCAGCACTGCTGCTGATTCAGAGGTCCCCCCTTGCTGATGCTAGGATCCGGCTAGAGCTGGGGCTGAGGGTGCACTCACATGTCCTGCTGTCACAGACCTTTTCTGCTGAGCTTCTAATTTGCCATCGGCTTAAAAGTGTTCTATTCTTGCTTTTCTGGGTGTTCTGATGTTTGAAAAATTGCTGTAATCATTATTTAAAGGAATTTGGAACAGTTTGAGGGAGAAGTTGGGCAAGTTCCTGCCTTTACTCCACCATCTGACTCCGCCTCCCATTTAACATTTCTCTTTAAAGTTGGAGTGACTTTTTTAGTTTCACTCTTTCTCTAAATATGAACTCAGATCTTTTCTATCCCTTTAGTACTGTTTATAGTTGGCTTTCCTTTGCTTACTCATTTTTATTTTTATTTTGTTTTGTTTTTTCTTTTTAGCCCCTTACTTGTTATCAGATTCAAGTTGTGAGGTATAAGAGGATGGTGTCCAGATTTCAGTTCCTCCTTTCTGTTATTTTTTAAGCTTTGTCCTGCAGACCCAGACTGGGGTACTTCTCTCTACCCCTTAGCCACAGGCTAGAGCCCCCAGCTATGCTTGAAAATGTTCTTGCTCCCTGGACCAAACTTCAGCTCTCCCCTCTGCTCTAGAGTAGGAACCAAAGACTTCACTCTACTGCTAGTGTTCACATCCAGCAGGGTCTCTGCCCCTCTATTACTACACTTATCGGGCATATGCCCACAATTCAGGATTTCTGGTCAGCACAGCAGGGCCTGGCATTCTGATACAACAGAGGGTCCTTCAGTCTGTTGGACTCAGCTGTCCAATCCCACACACTATCTGTGAGAGAATTCTTGTGGCCAAGGAGCTACTTACCCTGCTGCTCCCAGGGCTACTTGTTTGTTGATTCAGTGGAATCCTAGAGGTTTTTGCCCATCAGGGAGGCCAAACCTCTGCCTCTGGAGGTTGAGTCCTGAGGTTCTCTCAAGATATATAGGAGGACATTTGCTTTATCACTATTTTATTTCTGCCATTCTGTGTTCACTTTAAGGCAATAAAATTTGGAGAACTGGGAGTTTTCTGTCCACCATCTCTCCACACACCTTAGCAATGGGCCTGTCTTGTCTACACTTCTGTCCAAAAATCTGAGTAGGCTAGTAAATTCCAGGTGTGTCCATATTGTTCTCTTCAGATAAATGTCATTTTTCTTTCTCATTGGAATTATTTTTTATTGTTTCTTCAGAATCTGATCCACCATCCCTTTTGTGCTGACTTCTTTTATATCACTTGGGTCATTGGCTTTTACATATTTTTTCCTCTAAATGCCTTATGATGTGCTTTTCCAGAGCAGAGTTCAAGGTGTATATCAGGCTATAACCAGGTTTCTTCTCCTTTCTCACAAATTCCAAGAGGTAATGATCACTCAAAGGAACTTATATTGTATTGTATGCATTTATTACCTGCATGTTCACAAATAAGTAAATATAAGGTAGATGCTAAGTTTTATAAAGAAATTTCAGAAAGAAAGCATCAGCAACTAGAAGGATCAGAAAAGGCCTCACGTAAATAGTGACATCTGAGTTTTGCTTTAAAGGATGCTAAAGACACTAAGAAGTAGAGGTGAGAAGGGGATAGATACATTCCATACATGGAGTATCACCTGTGCAAAGGCATGCAGAAAAAGCTACAAAAATGTTAGAGGGCAGGGCAATAACCATGAAGCCAATTTGACAGGAATGAAGAATGAGTAAAGAAGAGTAGTATGAATTGAAACTGGAACTTGTATAAACCAGATTTTAAAGGACTAGAGATGCCACACTGAATATTATATATTTTTTTCCTAGATATAGGTAGCTACTGAAAATTTCTAAGTAGAGGGCAAACCAAGTCAGATTTGTCTTTTTAAGAGATAGGAATTGGCAGGGATTCCTATCTGGCCAGGAGAGTGGTCTTGCACTGTTTTTATTTTTTTGTTTTTCATGATAGTTATGTATGTTACCATGTTTGTTAACTTCTTTTGTTGTTTGTCCGTTTCTTATAGGTTGTTAATTTATTTGGAAGGTGGTTTTAGAGAGAAGTGGATTAACCTGGAAACTTTTTAGTTGCCAGCTTTACCAATAATGTATAAAGTTAACAAACAATGCAGTATATTTTTAAAAAAAAAAGTTATCTTGTGTGCTACATTCATTAAATTTTATTCAGATTTCATCATTTTTCACAATGTTTAAGTTTTAAAAAGTTAGAATTAAACCTCATTCACATTTTCCCCTTTTAATTTGATTTCATACTATATAATCATATCCAAAAAGCAAATTGATAAAGTAATTTTCTCATGTCATCCTTTTTATCTTTTAGATTTTTTATTTAAGTTCCTGGTAATTGGAAATGCAGGAACTGGCAAATCGTGCTTACTTCATCAGTTTATTGAAAAGAAATGTAAGTGATTATCTTTATATCACCTGTTCACATATGTGCATAGGTATGTGTTTTACACTGTTTTCTGGCAAGCATTTTATTCATATATATTTAAATTAGAACATTTGGAATATTTTCCAGGAACCATAGTTGTGATCTAAAAGGGATTGTGTTTTGGTTATCTTTTAAATTGCATGAAAAAAAAATTTGATTTCTGATATTTGTTGTGACATTTGGTTTATGACTTACAAAGTAAATGTTTCAATTCTGTAAGTGAAGTTTCATAAGACAAAATTGTGTTGAACACATATAATAAGGTATTTCATATGTGTTGTAGATAACTACATTTTAAAGTTGGATTGAGATAAACGATGTGGGAGAGAATATTGTATTTTGGCCTCTCTAACTTTTATAGAAGAATGTAATTTTAGGAGAATGGAATCTCCTAAATGGTGGTTTGGGGAGATAGGTAAAGATAATGATATATTTGGTAAAAGTTGGTGATAACTCAAAGAAAGGGATGGTATGTATTAATATATTGTGTCCTGTTTTTTAAAATGAGTAGAAGTTGTAGGCTGCAGTGTTAAGTTGGTTTAGAGTCTTTGGCAAATGGCTTTGAAACTTAACATTAGAAAAATTTTTACTTGATCCTGCCACTTAAAAAAAAAAATAACAGAAAAATAATTTAATGGAAAACTTTTAAAAAATGGCATCTCCAGTGATTATATCCAAAATTTCCTGATTTACCACAACTTCCTCTAAAAATCAAACAAACATCTCAAGATATTTGCTTCCTAAAACCATTAATTTTAGGAACCCCTCAAGGCTCACTCATGGGCATTTAATTTTCTCCCAAATACTCATTTCATAGTAATTGCTAGGTAATGTTATTCAGCTTTCATATGAATATGGATTGTTCTCAGATTTCTGATCTACAAGGAAGGTTTAAAAATACCTTTGCAAGATGTCACATCTTGTTTGTTCACATGCATGTTCAGTTTGAGAATATCTAAATAATTTGTTCAGTAAACAAAGAATTAGTGTCAGCTACCTCAAACCTAGACTTGCTAACAAGTAATGATTCACTTTGGCCAAAATAATGTTAAGGAAAAGATATATCAAATCTTTGAAGGAGTACTAACTGTGTATTCTTTTTTAAAGCATAGCAGAAACTTGATGAATTTTATTGATTAATTTCATCAGCAATCTGTTCCCTGATTTTTGATACTTAACTTAAAATATGGGAACAGAACTTATTTTGAGAATAATGAATAAGTAACACCAATTTTCTGTACATGGAATGAACTTATTAATAAGATAATGTGAAATGTTTTCTTTTTTTGTGAAACCTGAAAAGTATATTTTCTGAGTGTCCTAAATATAAAATTTTTGTCTTTGTTCTTTTTTTTTAGTCAAAGATGATTCAAATCACACTATAGGTGTGGAGTTTGGTTCAAAAATAATAAATGTAGGTGGAAAATATGTAAAATTACAGATATGGGATACAGCAGGACAAGAACGATTCAGGTATTTAAAATTTTTATTTAAAAGGAATTTTTTTTGTTAGAATTAAAACCATTACTTTTCTTTCCCAATCTTTCACAAATATACTTCTATAATCAGCTGTATTCTTTGAATGTGTAGTTAATTTCCTTGAAACAAGTCTAGAAATTTCCACCTTAGAGAAACAATTTTAACTTTAAAAAAATTCCTGGGGTGGAAATCGCAAAAATACTGAAGTTATTTGCCTTTTCTTTAGATGAGAATGAGAAACGAGCGTTAAGTGACTTCCAAGGTCACACAGCTAGGAAGTGTCTGAAGTCAAATTTAAACTCAAGAAGAGGAGGCTTCTTGACATCAGGCTGGAGGCTTAGAGAGCATCTAATTCAAATTCCTTATTTTATAAATAGCCCAAATTTCATAGCTAGTAAATGTTACAGCTGGGATTTTGAAGTTATATCCTTTAACTCTGAATTCAGCCTTTCCCCAGTGTTCCATGTTAATAACTTTCCTAATTCAAATAAAGTTTTATTTGTTTTTATCATTAGTCCTTTCTTCCTCTTTATTAGAGTCATTGTTTTCTTGTTTTCTCTTTTTTCAAAATGTGAACAATAATGTCCTGTAAAAGTAAGACTTGGGGAAGGTGGTTTGTCAACATTGAGACCATTAAGTTCATAGTTTCAACAAATATTGAGCCAGAAAATTCAGTTTTACAAAGTACTGTGAACATTCAAGCTAATTTTTAATTTTATTAAAACTATGAGTCAAATTATTTAACCAAGACACTGGTCTTGAAAGTGTTATTCCAAGTCTATGGGTTGTTTGTGTGTATGTGTGTTTTTTAGCCTCCATTAAAGTCCTATTCTAGTGCTTCATCAAGACCAAGTGATCTTCATTCTTGAAGATGTTAATAAAATAAAATGTAACTTTTCTCACTTCTACCAAGCTGAGAAACTTTTTGAGTACAGATTCATTAACAAAATATTCAATGGTAGACAATATCTCTACTGTCTGAGGACCAGTCTAGCCATGGTGGAATCTCCTCAGTGATGAGTTTTTCAGTTATAACCACTCTTAAAGACCACCTGTTAAGTTGTACCTGAGTTTCGGCCATCATCAATGAAGAGAATAACTCACACCAATAAAACCACAGAATCTTGGAGCATTAAAGTAAGCTTTAAAAAAAAAAAAAACCTGTCAAATTTAGTACATCATTTAAAAATGAAATATATTATTATTAAATAATTGCAACCTAACATGACTATAATTGTATTGCTGAAATTGGAACATAGTATTTAAAAGTAATACTACTTATTTTTGGCTAAAGAAACAATAAGAGATGGAAGTTTTCTAAAATATTTCCAAGATAAATCTTTTAATATGGGTCAAATGATTTTAATCAAGGACATAACATTTGGTAAAAACGAATTAGATGAAAAAACATAACAATCCAAATGGTTCTTTTCCCAGAAATCATTAATACATTAAAATATGACATCCTGGGGGCTTACATTCTTGCCATAATATAATTCAGACTTGTCAACTATAAATTATGGAATTTTTTAATGAAAATAATTTTAGTCATTAAAAGAAAAGTTTTTTAATGTTGAAGATGTTGTCATTATTCTTTGTAGCATCTAATTTTGGCAGATATTATTCCTTTATTTCTAGAACATTAATGTATTTTCTACTATTTAAAAGCATATCAAAAGTATTTTTTTTGGCATTTCCTGGCATATAATATATTTTGCCTAACTAGCTATTTATATTAGTAGTTTATTAATCTTTTGAGTTTTTAAAATTGTATTATGTCATTTGTAATTGCTGAACTTAATAATATATGCATATATAATATATGTAATAATATACTATTTTTTCAATGTGTCAAAATCTTTTTTGTATGTTACCATAAAAATAATTAACCAAACTTTCTAAACTAATGTCCTTTACAAGTTTAATAAATATTTTATTTGTAAGTTATAATGTCATATAGAAACAGATATCAGAAAAATGTTTATTTCCTTTATTGAAGCCTATTGATAATTAGTCTTTTGATTTTCATATAAAGAGGTATAAGAAAATTTGAGAAGGGAGAGAGAACTTTCATCTGACATGATTGGTGGAAGTCTTTGTAGAAATGGAGATTTGTAGAGAAGTTTAAAGGAAGAGTACAATTTTAGGAGGCAGAGAGCTAATGGGAGTATATTCCAGACATAAGAAATAGCCACCTTGCAGCTACTGAGGCAAAATAAGACTGGTGGAGATCAGGGAACAACTAAGGGTAGGTTAAAGCATTACCTGTAAAGGTAATGTTGTTTAGAGCAGCCACATTTTATTAAATCTCAAAAACCAGAAAAAAAGTTTATTTTAACCCATAGGCAGTAAGGAACCAGTGAATATTTTTTGAGAAGAGAAAAATGGTGATACTTGTGTGATATGAAAGTTTATTTTGGCAATTGTTTTAAGTATGGGATTAGAGTGTGAAAAGATTAAAGTTAGAAAGATTATCTGGGAAGCTATTATAATGGGCCAGTTGAGAAGTGAGGGCCTTTAGAATAGTGGTGGCAAGGTGAAATGAAAAGGACAGACATGACAGAGATTGTGCTGATAGAAAAAGACAGTGACAATTGGATGTGACAAAAAGGGAAGAGTCCAAGACAACTCTAAGGTTCCAATCTTAGGTGATGGGGAAAAAGATGTCACCAACCAAAATAAGGAAGCTAGTGATAAGAAACACCTTTTAATAAAGGAATGATGGGTAATACTCCTGCATGTAATTTTGTTTGTGTCTTTCCTTTTTGGAAAATATTGCAATTACAGGTAAGGAACTTTTCTCTCTCTTTTCTTGTAAAAACAACTTGATTCTTATGGCATGCAGAAATATGGGTACAAAGTTTAGCCTATTTTTTATTGTCATAGTTCTGGTTATTTTAAGAGAAGCTTTGAATAAGATACTTTTTTCCTACCTTCCCACATCTCCATTTTCTCTGGATGTACTCCAATAGCACTATAAAAATTAGGAAAGATGTAATTTCCCTTCTACCTTAAATGGGAGAAGTCCCAAACTCCATACCTCTTTGGGGGCTTAGGTGCCTAGCAGTTATGTGATTAGGAATTGTTTACATTATTCTGAACTATATTTTTGTGGTGCATAGCCTAAGGATTATACCTAACATCTAGCTCTTCACTTGATTCAGGTTGCTTGATCTGCCTAGTACAAATACTTTAATCACTAGCAGCTTTACTTGATTTTTTTTTTTTTTTTTTTTTTTTTGCTAAAGCAATTGGGGTTGTGACTTGCCCTAGCTGTCCTTTACTTTAATTTCTAGACTAGCAAAATGAAAGCATTAAAAATAGATTGGATGTAAGTTACAAGTCATAGATAATTCTGAGGTATCAAGCCTAAGTTAACTGTGCTATCACCAAATTGAATTAGCAAAGATTGGGGGGGGGGGAGCTTTTAGGAGAAGATGGCCACTATTCTCAAATATAATTTCTGGTCCTATATTGCTATGACTTTTGTAATTCACAGGCATCCTAGAGCTAGTACTAGGGAAGACCAAAATCAGACATTGAATCAATCATTGATTGTAGCCAATAATATGAGCTTTTTCCAGTTCTAAATGAACAATATTAAAAATCACTTTCTTTTGGATATGGGACAGACTTCTTTAAAAGGGATTGAGGAAGTAAGTCTTATTTTAGCTGATTAAGTTGATTACTAATATTCATCATAAGGCTAATCAAATTTTGAAAGTCTACAATTTATGTCTCTGCTTGAAGTTAAGAAACTAATATTTCTTGCTCTTTGCCTAAATACAATGTCTTCTGCTCATTTTAGAAAGAATTTCAATCGGTCTGACATAGTTTATAATTAACAAGAAAAACATTTTGGTTATTATTAATAATTCTCATTATGTTTTAAAAATTGGCTTTATTTCCAGCACTTTCAATCATTAGAGTAAGGTTTCTTTCCCATTTTTCAAGGTATGCATTACTCTTATCTCTCTTTCTGCCTTCAAAGAACTTCAGAAGCTTAGATGTAACTTCTTGAAATATCTAGCTGCTTTGAAATAGCTTTCTATTTCATAAACTGGAAAGAATAGGGATGCTAATTAACTCTCCCAATGTAGATAACATATGCATTGATTCTCTTTTAGAAAACTTTAAAATAAATACTTCTGTAGTTTATATCTTTATAATTTATAGTTCCCAGAAGTAAAAGGGATACTTTTGTCTTTCATTAGAAACATCTTGTTTAGAAGAATGTAGTGAAAAAGAGAGAGAATAGGATAAATGGAGGGAAATAGTTAGCAATAGTAATTGTAAAAGGAATTTCAAAGCTAGCTTCTGATAAGGCCTCATTTCTCAAACAGGGAGAACTGAATCAAATTTAATTAAAAAAAAAAAGAGCCATGCCTCAGTTGATAACACAAAATATGATCTATGCCCAACAGGCTGTAAATTCCTGCATATCCTTTGACCTAACAATACCACTACTAGGCATGAATCCCAAAAGAGATTTTTTTTTTTAAAGGAAAAGGACCTATATGTACAAAAATATTTATAGTAGCTCTCTCTTCTCAAGGCAAAAAAATTGGAAAAACAAAAAACCCTGGAAAATCCTTTATGAACTCAAGAAAGTAATAATAATGTTCTGGGATGATCAGCTGTAAATTAACTTTGCTATTCTCAGCAATACTCTGATTTCTCTTAGGGACTTATGATGAAAAATCCTACCCATACTCAGAGAAGGAACTGATTGTGTCTGATTACAGATTAAGGCATTCTCTCTCTCCCTCTCCCTCTCTCTCTCTCTCTCCCTTTGTCCATCTCTCCCTCTCTCCCTCTCCCCCCTCCCCAGTGGGAGATCTATGTTTTCTTTGACAACATAACTTTTATGAAAATGTTTTGTATAACTTCACACATGGTTTCTTAATAGGAGTTGGAGATGGAGATAAGGTAAAGAATCAGGAACTCAAGTTTTTTTTTTTTTTTTTTTTTTAATGTAAAAATTTTGTTTTAAACATAACTAGGGGAAAATATTAAATTAAGCAGTTAGTTAATTAAAAAAGAAGAGTATTGAAAAATCTTTTGAATCTGTTGATAAAGCCAATCTAATTTTTTCAGGTCTGTGACAAGAAGTTACTATAGAGGTGCAGCAGGAGCTCTATTGGTCTATGACATTACCAGGTAATACAAACTTTACTTATAGGAAAAGAAATTCGTCTTCATGTTCTGCTTCCTGTAGTCTGAAAATATGCATCTTTAGTTTAAGAAATTTGTGATTCTTTTTTTTTCCACTTCAATTTGCATGATTTGGAGCTTAATAAGTATACTTGACTCTTCCTCTGGTCTTTGGTAAGTTACATTACCTTTTGATATTTCTGTGCCTTCCTAAGAAATATAGCATTATTTCAGAATTCATGGTATTCTCTGAATTTCTATTCATAAAATGCATTTACGTTCATATACATGTGCTTCTAGATAAGAAAAGTGAACAATTTTTAAAATTTATTTCTTAACATACTATTTTATGGTTTCCATAAGTGCTCAAAAATTGACAAATTATACCTTATGAATAGGTTGCGAACAATAAATGTCCTCCTTTGAGAATATCGATTTATTGAGAGTGCTTATAGAACAGAATGGGTACTTGATTGCTATAGGAAGTGGGCTCTTGTCATTCACTTCCCACAATTTGCTTTCTGAGTCAGGCATGCTGCAATAAAAAGATTAATAATGTAGTTAAAACTCCTTACTTTTCAGTTCCAATCAGAGAAGGTAGTACACCTGCCCAAACACTCTACTTAAAAGAAGACAATTAAATATGATTGTTTAAATCAATTTTTAGCATAGTATTGATGACTTCTGTGGAATTTTTTGGCCCAGACTGGACTTACATTAGCATCGTAGCAAAAAAAGCATTGAAATGAGAAGAAATCAGATCCTTAATGCTAAAAGGATCAGTTGCATTAATTGATGCAAAAATCTTACTGGTTTTTTAAATTTTTCTTAAATTTCCAGTCTTTCTTTAAATATAGTAACCTATGAACCAAATTCTCCCCTTAGATGCACAACTTCTTATTGTTTTATATTATTCTTGATAATGATTGAAACTGGTTAAGGATAGCAAAATATCAACATACTAGATTTTCTTTTCCTTTTTGTTTTAGCAAATTCCTGTTATGGTTCACTGATTGTTTTGGGGATATTGTTGTGATAAGGATATTGAATAACTAAAACATTTCTAAATGAATAAACATTTTTAAAGTTTTTAATAATTTGCTTGATTTAAACATTTAATAGTTTGATTTAAAATTAAAATTATATTTTACAGACTGTATGTATATTATTATCTTACATCTTGCAGCCGAGAAACCTATAATGCACTTACTAACTGGTTGACAGATGCAAGAATGCTAGCGAGTCAAAATATTGTCATAATACTCTGTGGGAACAAAAAAGATCTAGATGCAGATCGTGAAGTTACTTTCTTGGAAGCTTCCAGGTTTGCCCAAGAAAATGGTAGGGGAATTATTAAATCTCATTGCATTTCCATGTTATATTTTTATTAATATGATATGTTTGAATATATACTTGAACTATTTTTATTATATTTTGTCATTGTGATAAGTTTTTACTATATTATTGAAAATGTAAGAAGAAGAGACAAAGTTCCTGACTCCAGTGCTTTACTCCGTAGCATCAGAATCTAAAAGAAAGAAACTCATTAACAATTAGGAGGATGGGAAAAGGGAAATGCTCAACCAGCTTACGTGTATTGCTGTTTGTAAATAAATCTGATAAAGTATTTGATGGGAAAATAATAATGTAGAATGAATGAAAGGATACCTTGAGTTTGGATATTCTGAGCCGAGTTTGAATGTTGAAATGGGTTAAAGCTGATTTGCATCTACAATAAGTCTGACATTGATTTATATGGTGAGCCCCCAAGAGGGGGTTATCACCAGGCTACCTACCTAAGGAAGAATAGGACCTCTGCATAGTTTCTCTGCACTTCCAGCCTTCGAGAGATAGGAAGCCCTAGTCTTAAAAATAGACAAAAATCCTAAGCACTGGAGACAGAAACAGAACAGTAAGACAGTTTCTGCTCTTAAGGAGTTCATATTCTAATAGGGAAAGGCAACACACAGAAGGGGTGTCAGCTGTAAATCAAATGAGAGGGTCCCATGATCTTTATGGTACAGCAGCAAAACAAATGATAATGCAGCTTCCTCGGTATTATTTTCAGTAATAAACCATATCCATTCCTGGTGCTAAACCGTTCAACAGGAGCTTCATTGGCTTTCTTTTTTTGTCTTTAGTTGTTGTGGCTGTTGAGAAAGCAGGAACTGAAACCCAGACTGAAGTTGCTATTTTGTTACATCTCCAAAAAGGTTAATTTCCTGGATGATAGTAGTAGGACATAGGGACTGGAAGTGCAGCCAGTGGACAGCTATTTCCAAATCTCTTTGACATATCTGCTGGTCTCTGTCAATTAATCAGCAAATGATATCGGTAGTAGCAAGAATGATGTTCTCAACAAGGGCTGTTCTCAGTGGAAACTGCACAAGGCTGGTGGCCCGTTTTTCCCAGGTTTCTTGTATTAGGGTACTACTAGACTTTCTCCTTTGAGATTTAAAGGGAGGTGGTAATCAAGGTGGTGATTAGATAACCTTCCCTGACAAGATTAAGAAAAGAATGGGAAGGAACAAGAAGAGAGGAATCAGATATCCAACCTAGCCCTCTTAGATCTGGATCCTATATGTTGATTTATAATAAGTATATGCTTCAGGACCTCAATTTACTCATTTCCAGGTTATACTAGAAACCCCTCTTCACTCTTTCTGCTGTACATCTTTTCTTGAAACCCTTAAATATTTGAGCTGTGAAATATATTCTACATCATGAAGCAAATATTAAAACCAGTGGTGACTGACTGATGAATGAAGAAGGAAATAATCTCATCTCTCCCCAACCACTCAGATGCTAGATTATCTAGCCTGACAATAGGATCTTTACCAGAAAGTATAGGGATATATGAAGCAGGTTGATGATGATAAATAATAAAGTAAAAAATAAGTAAAAAGTAAAGCAATATAGGACATGGGAGGTTTGCTTTATTTCTTTCCTAATTGAAATCATAGGGTGATAGCTTGAGAACTGGAAGAGACTTTAGAAATTAGCCTAGCTCCATCTTGCATATAAGAAAACAAGGTCATACTAGGTAGTATAATGGCCGAGTAGAAATTTAAATCTAGATCCTTTGACTCCAAATCCAATGTTTGGTTTTCAGTACATTTGGCACTCTACTGACTACAAAGAGAATAAGTGAATACTACTTTTGAAACGACCATTATTGGTGAAATAAGGAATCTATGAAAATTATAACTTGAGAAATAAAAACTGTTGTACTATGTGTACTAATTCTCTATTTTCAGTATTTTCTTATACAAGATCTAAAAGAAAGATAAGTTTATTATTAAAGTTATTTGATAATTTTGACCATGTTGTTGCTTACTTCAGGTGGACTAGATTGTGAAATTAGTATAATTTGTTGGTTAATTTTGTCACCAAATTCTTATGTGCTCACTAAGGTGATAGGGTTTTTTTTGTTTTGTGTTTTTTTTTATGTCCACAATAAAACAGCAAAAAAAAAAAAAAAAAAAGTAAATTGCACTAAAATATGTTTATGCTTGGACAATTTAAGTATTATGTCAGAAATTACCTTTCTGTTGTTCTTTAGTATATCATACCTATTTGATAGTAGCTCAGCAAGTAACACTATTCTAATTTAGAGCTTGTATTTTGTTTTTGTTATATCAAATATAGAGCTTATGTTTTTGGAAACAAGCGCACTAACAGGGGAGAATGTAGAAGAAGCCTTTGTTCAGTGTGCAAGAAAAATACTCAATAAAATTGAATCAGGTAAAAAATTTTCTGTTAATATTGTTTGACAAATTTTGTTCTATAACTCTGCTATTATAAAGTTACATATTATGTAGACATGTTATATGTATATATAAAATATATATACATTATATATATATGATATGTGAAAGCATTACTTATCAATATTTTCAGGAGAAATTTACGCAAACTGCACTCACCTAGGATGTCAAAGAAAAATTTATATTAGTTGGTTAAATGTATAGGGTTTTGATCCTAATTACTTTTTTGTTCCTATAGTAGGTGCTTTAATTTTCAGCTGTGGTAAAGGGGGAATAAGCCCCCTCAATTGTGGAGAAAAGTAATGACATTATACTACCCATCTTTACACAGGATTCAGGATATGGAATGAAATATGTTTTGGACATAACTAATAGAGACATTTGTTGATTTGACTATGCAGATATCTGTTATATCTTTTTTTTAATAGGTAATAAGGAGGTAGAAAATAAAATTTTAACAAGTTTAACTAAATTTTTCAAAATAAAATATTGGTGTTGAAGTCACAAAAATCTTTGGGGTTTTATTTTTTTGGATTGGTTGGTGGTTGGTTTTTTTTTTTTTTTTTTTTTTTTTTTTTTTTTTTGCTTTTCTTCTGTTTTTTTACTTCAGAGCTTACCTTATACTTGTTGGATAGAAGAAGAAAGTAACTTTGTATATCCTTCTCTCATCAGGATGATTCTATTAAAACTAATTAAACTAGTTAAAAATTGGTTAATTCTATTAAAATTATTCTATTAAACTATATGGCAGTTTTATGGCAGGGAATAATTTTGGAAAATCATTTTGTGATAGTCATTATATATGATGAAAGCTATTTCTAACTGAGAGGCCATGCTTGCATATATGTGTAAACGTGAATGTTTATAGCTGAGTATAGATGTAGATAGATAAAGATACAGATAGATATCATTTTAGGTCTAACTTCCGAACTATAAGGCTACCCTACCTGTGTTGTAGAATTAGCTTATTGATCATTATTTATTGCTTCATTCAAACCAAACTAAAAATAATTCAGATTTAGCCTACTGAATCTGTATTCATTTTCCATAAAACCATAATCTCTTTTAAACTAGTACTTTTGAATAGATATCCTATTAGCTTTTATAATTAAAACTACCTGTATTTATCCATCCAGCTTCTGTAATTAAATCTTAAATCCAGAAATTTTATATGGAGTTAGTGGTATTTGTGTATACATGTAATTTTAATCTTAGTCATTCGTATTAAAAAATAAGCACTTATATTAGTTTAATGCTAAATGACTTTAAACACATAACATGAAATTTTGTATAGGATATTTTATTGCTTTACTAGTCTATTCTTAGATCATATCAGTTTGTTATTTTATAAGAAATCTTTGAAAATAATTTCCTTCTGGATGATTAAATAGAATCTTAATGTCATCTTTGTATATAAATATGTAAAGAGAAAATCGGGGGTTCTTAAATCTTATTGATAAGATGTTAAGTGAATAAGTCATTACAGAAACATAATTAGTGATATTCCTTTTATGTCAGAGACTTTGTTTTATCAAAATCATTCTCTTTCTCCTCCCTTCCTCTCTCTTCTCGGTCTGTTTCCATTTCTCCTTGCTTTCCTTCTCCCTTCTCTTTGACCCCTGTCTAATCAATTGCCATAGAATCCTGTTGGTTTAATTTCCAGAGTAATTCTTATATCAGCACTTCTTTCTACACCCAGTATCAATACCATAAGTATTTCAAGACCATATTACTTTTCGTCTGTTTTTTTGCAATTATAATTGCAATTAACTGGTTTCTTTGCCTCCAGTTCCTTCCCTCTCCAATCCATCTTTGTTATAGTTGCCAATGTGATCTTTTTAATATGCAGGTTTCATAATTTCAGCTTCCTCAAAAATCTTCAATAGCTCTCCATTGACTAGGAAACAAAATAGAAACTTCTTAAAAACTAGCATTCAAAGTTCTCTACAATTTGCCTCCAATTTTCTCTTCCAGTGTTCATTCTACCCTTTCCCACCCCCATAGGTTTCTACATATTACTTCCCATGCTTGGAATGTGCTCCTCTCACATCTCTGCCAGTTGAAATCTATTTTTTTCATAGCCTAAATTAAATAACACCCTTTCTAAGAAATCTTCCTTAAATTATTCTCCCTTCTTCCCAAACTAGAAAGAATTCCTTCCTTCTGAACTCTTTTATGCCATTATGTTTGATCCTGCTCCTAAGCATTTAGTAATATTCTAATTTGTATAATAATTATTTGTGTACATGTTTTCTCCCAACTCTTCATAGTTTATATAAAGTATATTAGGGATTGTGTTGCATTATCACTTTTGAATCTGCAAGATTAAAATACAGATAGATGAGTTTTAAAGTATCTTTCAAACAAATATTGGTTGATCCTCAGGTGAACTGGATCCAGAAAGAATGGGCTCAGGTATTCAGTATGGAGATGCTGCCTTAAGACAGCTCAGATCACCACGTCGTGCACAAGCCCAAAGTGCTCAGGAGTGTGGCTGTTAAAATTTTGGACAATATAAAAAACTAAGGTAAGCTTTGACAAGAAAATAACTTTACTCATTCTTTTGATGTTTTAACTTTAATCTTTTAACAAGCTATATATCTCTACATAGTTGACTGCTTATGAGTATGTTATGACTTCTACAGCTAAAATGTGAAAAAGAAGTCACATAGTAGAGAGCTTAGAGAATCTCACTTCTGCCACTCAACTACATTCAGCCAATCCTTCCCCCTGTTTGTGCCTCAGATTCCTCAGCTACTAAATGAGGAGGTTAAACTAAGTGACTCCAAGATTTCTTCCAGCTCTGTCTCTGTGATCTTGTGCTCCTATTCTGATAGAAATATATCTTAAATGTGTGGGAAATTTATTTGCCTGTTTATTTCTATTTCTCAAAGTTAAAAGGGGGGCGGGGAGGATGCTTTGTCCTAGAAACTTACCATTAACATTTTATATTTTTTTAAATAAGCGTTCTTAAACATGTTTGATTGACATACTACATAGAAACTTTGGGGGTTTTGTGATTTTCACTAAATAGTGAATCTTATGTTTTAATTTCAAATCATAAATTGTTCTAAAAAATCTACTTAAGCCAATTCATATCTTTGTCATAAAACACAAGTTTATTTTATGTCTCATGGGCTAATGAAAATCTGATAAGATCAGATATTTTCAGCAAAAAGAAACCTTGTGTATATAGGGTTAAATGGAAATCACATTTTTTTTATTTATTTATTTTTTATCAAAAGCTTTCCCTTTTTTCTTTCTTATTGGCCACAAACAGTTCCTTCATATTTAGTTCTTACTATGGGACACATGCTCACCAAAATCTGTTTTAAATGCATAGTCATGATTTGTTTTGTTCTTAATGTTTTCTAGCTCTATATACAAATGATATTTGGGAAGCAACTGATGAAGCTTCAAGGTTCTGCCGTTTTTATCACGATCTTTCCACTCTGTGTCTGAAGTAGACCATTGCTGGGGGAAAAATAAAAGTACTTCAAGGTGTTATGCAAGATAGTCAATATGGCACATCAGATTATATAATAAATCTAATTCAATGGACAATACAATTAGATGTATACATAGATGTAAAAATTTTCTGTTCTACATTTTCCCTTTCACTTTTCATTTAAACATTGCTGTATCCTGCCTGTATATACTGTAGTGCAGTAAGTTTCCAAAGCATGGTATATGATGTACAATATAATAGAATGTTGCACTAAATGCAGTTTAATATTTTTTTTAATCATATGAGCTAAAATTTGTTAATTGTGAGGAGTGCTTTTTATCATCATGTTTGTGTTGTATTGCACATTTGGTTATATTTATGACCTGAAATACAAGCTATTGGCATTAATGGCCAGTGCATTTCCTATTTAATTTTTTTTGCCACATGCTACACAATGTTTACGTGATTTACACTTGAAATACAACGAGGTCATTACTTTAAAGTTCACTAATATAAGACAATAAAATTGGAAATTGATTTTTCCATTGAAAATGTACCTGTACAGGTTTCTGTTGGTTTTTGAAGTATTTTCCACTTAGCCAAACAAAAATATCATACTCCTTTGAACTCTTCATTTATGTTTCCAGACTGCTCTTTTTTTCCATCTAGCTTAATGACTAGAATCTGGATCATTTTCTTGGTTTGGGGGTTGGTTGGTTTGTTTAATTAACATTATAGCATCAGTGTCCCTACTTTTTTATGTTATTGTTTCAAAGTCATTCTTTATAAAACTATTACACTGGGCTAATTTAAAGAAATTTTTATATAGTTTTCCCAGACATCTAAGCTTACATTCTTACATTTTTTTCTCTCATGGCATGCATTTAAAATCATAGTGAATGGTATATATGATGAGTTATCTGTGTATCTCAGGTATGAGTCAAAAACTACATCATACAAACATACATGAGTTCAAGCTAAGATGCCTTATTGCAATTATCACATTTCTGTGATTTTTAATTCACATAGCATTATCAAAATGTAAATTATATTTTTATTTTCAAAAAAATAATTGTTCTAACATTTTAATATATCATAACTTTAAAGGAATCTGCATATATATATGTTTATATAGGTATATATTCATTGGAATATTTCTCTATAGTTAAATATTATTTAAATCTGGTACTAAAGTACAAAAAGTATTCTTCATCTTATGTATTTCTTGTTCTTTCCTTCTCAGGTGACTTTTCCTTCTTGTTAAGTTATTGACAGTAGCCACTCAGTTAATCTCACTTGATCTTTCTTTAAGTCACCCACTGTGGTGATCTGGGAATAGAGATTGAGGATTTTTAACTTAATAGTGGTTTAAGTAAAGGAATCAGTGTGTATTTTTTAGGCATCTTTGCTTTTAGTGCCTTCATATCTTGTTTTGAAAAATCCATAAGCTGAATGAGAGTCTCAGTTTAATATGTTTCTTGACAACTTAAGTGAAATTTCACTCGAAAGTATTCTTTTCCTTTCACCTCTCACTTTTGAAGGATCTGTCAACTTGGATTCACTAATTTTTAAGTAGCTTTTTGCATGGAATTATAAATGTATTTGACAAGATCTTACTGGGGGGAAGGGGAACAAGAGCTTTTAGTTTTGATTAAACTTAAAACTTTGGGGTGGAAAGTAGGCTGTAATTGCTAAACCATGGCTACCACATGCCTCATTGAAACAATAAAAGTTTCTAGCAAACTAAACCAGGGTGATTTTCATTAAGAACTGTTGCTATTGAGAAGCAGAAATAGGAGAGGGAAATTGTTCTGAGTTACTTTGTTCCAGTAATTGAAAACTGGTTATAAAACTGTCAAGAAGCATTAGCTTCTGGATTATTTAAATATTTAAACCATTTAAATAATGGTAGTAGGATTAAAATTTTACAATTCTTGGGAAAAAAATTTCTGAGATCTGTTTGGAATTAGAATTGTGGATTAATTTTTAAATTTTAATTTTTCATTGGCAAAATAAATCTTAATATCGGACTCTTATAATTTTGTTTCAAAGAAATGTATAGTTGTCATGGAGGATAAATTTGGACTCTTAGAAACCTTGCTAAGAAACCAATATTTTTATATAATGTTATTCCAGCATTCAAATGATCGAATTAGAAACTCAGATGATGTATTTCATACATCTGTTTTCTGTCTAGGTCAAAAGATTCATGTGAATTCTTGACTCATTCTATATCAACAAGTATTTTTTTTTTTGCTACTGTAACTATTCTCATAAACAGCTGAATGTTCTCCTTTGTTACTCTGTAACTTTTCCATTGGATTAACATCTAGTGAAGAAATTAATGCCAATAGTGGTCCTGCCACAATTACAGTGAAGCACTCAGCATCCTCCCTCTAAGACTAGAAAACACTGCTCAGTGATGGAAATGTAGATAAGAATATTTTCTAATGCAATTGTTATAAAATAAGAACTAAAATACTTCTCCCTTATCTTGCTATTAAAAAAGGCTAATTTTTCAGTCACAGAACTGAAGAAAAATTTGTCTTTTTAAAAAGTAAAACATTAGTATTGGTGGCCCAGTAATTAAATAATAATGGCATTTCATGAAAACCTACATGGTTCAAATGTTTTGTATTTAAGGCATTACATTCTTAATGAATGCTATTTTTGCCTAATTTTCCCTTGACCCCTGTATAATAAGTAATAACTTTAATTGTTAGAATGTTTTCTTGTATTTCTTGTCTCTTGTAATTACTATATATTGTATTTTATTTATAAAGGAATTTTGTAATGGTATGCATGTATCTTGAACATGTGCTTATTCAGGCAAGAATTCAGTCATATCATAAACTCATTAGATTCACCAGAACATTTGGTCAGATTGTAGGATTACCACTATATGGATACTCATGTTGTAGTTTATTATTTTCCAGGCTTAAATGCACAAATTATTCCTCTTTATTCTGATCTGCACTAAAACTTTTATGGAGAACATGCCATATTTTTCAGTCCTAGAAAGCTTTATGAATTTTGAATAGTACTGGAACCAGTCATTCATATACTTTGTACTGGATCCAGTGCAAGAAAAACAGAACAGCTGAGCCATCTTAAGCGTTTCCAATGAGTTTTAAAAAATTATTCTGAAATAAAGCAGGCACAAGAGAGAGCCACATTTCATCCAAATAACAGAGACTTTTGTTAATAATTTCAGTTTATCTTCTTTCCACAAGTTGTTTAAGGTTCTGAGATATAAACTTCAAAATAAGGTTGGTATTTGCAGTTAGGATAGCTTCTAAGAGAGGGAAAATCAAGCAGTATTCATCCAATTAGTTCAGTGCTCCAAATAGTCTGAGAAGTTAGTTAGATCCATAAAAGTTTGATTCTTCACTTGGCAATTTTCATATAATTTAAAGAGAACTGACAAAATAAAAAAAATTGCATCTGCTTATAGCCCTAAATCATTTAAAAAATATTTTTATTGCTATCTTTTGTTTCATTTTTATTGCTATCTACTTCCATTAATGGGGAATTCACTACCTCACACAGAAGCCTGCCTCCCATTTTCTAAAGGAGCTTCTGTTTACCCTTAGACTAGGGCTTTTAACATTTAGAATGAAGTTTCATATAAAATATGAAATAAAATAGCCTTAATTTCACATTTGTACATTTTAATTTTTTTTAATTGGGCCTTATCTATGAAACTATTAGTATAAGAAGCTCTATGTGGGGTACTTGACCACTTTCCTGACCAGGCCTGAGAGACTGAGTGACTTGCCCAGGGTCTCATAGCCAGTGTACCAAAGGCAGGATTATTCCAAGACCAGCTCCCCGTCTACCACACATCTGCTGGATCTTAATTGAATCATATGAACTATCCTGATAGCTTATGGCATTTTTTGAATGACATTAATCCAGATCTCAAATGAAGGATATTTTATACCCTGTTAGAAATGACGGGCTTCTTCATTGAGACAGAGGCCAAAAATGTCACTGACATAGAATTTAGAGCTGGAAGTGACGTCACCATAGAGGTAATGGAGCTCAACTACCAATGGTTAAAGATGAGGGAATTGAGGTGCATAGAAGCTAATTGACTTTGGAAAGGTTCTAAATGTCCTGCTTCCAGACTACCTTAAAGATCATCTTATTGGGAGAACAATCTCAAAAAGAAACAGATCCCTCCTGACCTGCATATTGACTTTGGAAACCACATCTAGGTTCTGTATGTAGAATTTGTTTATTTTGTTCCCAGGTGTTCATGCCAGTTATGTGTTTGACACATTTCATCTCATTTAACCCTTCATTGTATAAATGAGGAAACTGATACCCAGACAAGTGAAATGACTTCTGCCAAAGTCAAAGAGCTTGTTCTCACATCCTCTGGGCTAGATCCAGGCACAAGGACTCACTGTCCAGGACTCTGAACATATACTAGATTGCCTGTACCACATCAGAGGGATGCTGCCTCTTCAAGATACCACAGGGAGAGTCGAATGAGCGCTTTCTTACCCATATTCTGATGAAATTGTTTCACTAAGTAATTTTTAAAAATAAAATCAAGTTAATCACATTTTTTAAATCGTTCTCTTCAGCTTTGATCCATATGTAGTCATAATTGTTCTTTTACCTTTAAAGCAGTTTTAGTTTGAGAATTTTCATAGTTATGAAAGTTTTATCAATTCAATAACTTTTCCAACAAGTTTCTGACCCAGTATGAAAGTATAAACATCCTTTTTTCCATTCTTTTTTTATTCTTATAAAACAATTCTCAATTCTTTTAACATGGAAGTTTATGGATAGATCAACTGAAGATAATCTTTTAGGTTCTGAATAAACCAAACCACCTTAAAGGGTTTTAAATTAGCTTCTAGTTTCAAAATTATCTCTAGTTGAGATGCTAAAGCCATTATAGGCAGTTGTGTAGGTATCAACTTTAAAAACAAAAAACAAAAAAAAAATTTGATTGTTTTTAAAAGAATTTTAAGAGTGATTCATTAACAAGTCTTACATACTGGAATTTGTATATAAACCATTTGTCACACACACACACACACACAAACACACACGCTACATTAAATGTATTAATGTGGGCAACAATACTCTTGTATGATGTCTTGCCAATAAAGGTATTGCTATGGACTGATTCCTGCTTGTACTACTTTGTCACCTCAAGCTTTGAGGGAGGGGGAAAAAAGATGGTAGGAATTGTCATGTTTACCCTTTGAATAGAAAGAAAATTTGCATTATGGTATATTTTTTAAGTTTTTAGAAACTTTGCAATGTCTCAAAAGGCTTTTTTTTTTCTTGCCTCTATCAAATTGTATTCTTAGGATTATAAATCTAGAATTAGAAAAAGACCTTTGACCCACTCATTTTACAGATGAGGAAACTGAAGCCAGAATATAAAGGAAGCATCAGAGATGGGATTTGAATTCAGGGCCTCTGACTGCAAACCCCTATTCCCCATCTTTTGAGCACATAGCCACTAGCTTTTCATTTTTAAAGTTTAAAAGCATAATTTATTTAGCAGCTTCAATTTAATTTTTAATAGTACTAAAGAACAATTAGTGATTGATAGAGAAAAAGACAAACATGCTGCTGAGGCCCATTGCTAGGAGCTAAGCAATGTAAGTCAATGCTGAAAGCTGTAGAAGCATTTATTATTCTCATTGAAGAAAAGACCTCATGGTTTAACTAGAGAATATCAAGGGAATATATTATCAAGGGAAGGAATATCCTTGGATATTCGTTTTGGAATACCTCCAAAGTGGGGAAGCAATTGAACCTTTTTTAAAGTAGGGAAGTCTATTAAGCTCTCTTCCCCTGCCAACATATTCACATTGTACCTAGTATGGATAACTCTGAGAATAATATAATCAGAGATGTAACCAGGGCATCTCAGTCACAAGGCACAATGGACTTAAAGCCATGAAAGGAAGAAGGAGTCCTTTCTTAGGGTTTGGTCCATCATTGCACTAAGCCAAAAGTCCCCACACTTAATGGTTTCATTGGATCCTTAAGAGTTTAATTTTTTCAACTCTTAGGCCAAAAGGAAGACCTAATAGTTCTGTTTATTAGGTAATTAGGGCCAAACAATACATATTTATGTCCTGACAGCTTGGCTATTTGGAAAAAATAATATACTTAATATGAAAGAAATGCTTTATTTCATTCTTAACCATAATTAAAGCATGTGTGTATATCTGTTGGGCACTGCACAGTTTCTCAAAGCTTAGAATACCACCATCCTCATTTGCTGTTCCACATTTGGTTTTCACATGGTACTTTTTATCTCAGCAGCCCATTTAGCAAAGCTACAACTTCACAAATGAAAAAGTTCGAGAAGTTAATAGCCTAGGCAAAAGTGCAAGAAAACAAAAATAAATTAAACATTTGAAAATGTGGAATGTAGCATGATCTAATATTGAAGCTATGAACTACTTAAGAGTTAGTAGTTCACATTCAGCTGCCAAGAATAATTTGGGAAGTGAAGCGCTAAAGTCTTGCTATACAGAAACCTATATTTAATCCATGCTTCAGGGCAGTTTAGATATCCTGTAGAGAGAAGTATAGGTGAAGCTCCTTGGTTTTCCATGGGTAGGAAGGCAATAAATTAGTGAAGAAACAGGAAGCTTTGACTGGCAGTTTCCAAATGTAAATGATAGAAATGTAGGGGGTTTCAGAAAAGGATTAAGTCAAAAGGGAAGGGATTCACTTAACCACTCAGCTTCAATTTCCTTAATTGTAAAAAGGATAACAGAGCACCTACATCACAAAATTGTTTTGAAGACCAAATGAAATAAAATTTAAAAGGCTCTTTGCAACCTTTAAAGCAGTAAATAAATAATTACTATTATTATCATCATCATGATCATCATTACTATTACTGTTAACAAAACCGGAGGAAGAAAAGTGTCTAGGCTGATTGTTGGAAGAAAGACTAAGCTTGAAACACCTACATTTTTCAATACCATGACGTCAACCTTAAAGATAAAACGTATCTGGCTTTTGATATATTTAGTTTAATTTTTGAGACTATGATAGCACCTGCAGTAAACTGTATAACTGGATATTGTATATAGTATATTTCTACTTTCATCATGTGGGAGGAAAGTATGCTTTGTTATGACTCAATTAAAAGGAGCATGTTTTATATAGAGCAATATGGCACAGGACCTTATTTCCCTTCAGTTGTCATATGGCTTAGATTGTTCTAAAGAATAAGGACCAAATATCTAACTTATGTGTGTTCTGTTTTTCATGATATACTGTAAGAATATCCAAATAAAGCTATTGCCACCCTTTGTATTCAGGAAGGCAATGGATAATGCAATCACTCAATTGGAAAAAAAAAAGTAATCCTTCATTGACAAATTGCTACTATGTATTATAACAAATCTGTTAATAATGCAAAATTGTGATGAAAGTGAATTCTGCAAAATGAATTATTTCAAAAGATGTAATACCAAAGGGAGAAAGGTGATTTATTGGGTATTCAAGCAAAATCAACTTGTGAAAATATCTCATTTCAATGGGGGGGGTGTTCCAAAAAAAGTGGTGAGGGAGTTAATAAAGAGGTCCTAGTGGCAAAACAGTTTAGAACATTCAATTATAGGAACTCCCTTTTTCTATCTTTTGTCCATTTGAGAATCCCAAATAGCATACATATATTTTAAAAACTTTTTTCTTAAAGATTATACATGGGCATTTTTTTACATATTTCCATAAGAATCATGTTTGGAGAGAAAAATCAGAACAAAGGGGGAAAACCATGAGGAGGAAAAAAGGTGCAAATAATGTATGTTGATCCATATTCTGTAGAAATCTCCCTGGATGTAGGTGGTTTTTTTGTTTTGTTTTGTTTTTAATACACATTACTTTATAAATCATTTTGGGAGAGAAAAATCAGAGTAAAAGAGAAAAATCATGGGAGAGATAAAAAATAGAAGTGAACCTTCTATCTCCATAGTTCTTTTTCTGGATGCAGATGGCATTTTCTGTTCAAAGTCTATTGGGTTTGCTTTGGATCACTGAACCTCTGAGAACTAAGTCTTTCATAACTGATCACACATTCTTGCTATTGTGTACAGTGTATTGTTTTACTCAGTATCAGTTCATGTAAATCTTTCCAGGCCTTTCTAAAACCAGCTTGATCATTTTTTATAGAACAATAATATTCCATTCTCTTCATATACCACAATTTGTTCAGCCATTCCCCAGCTGATGTTCATCTACTCATTTTCCAATTCTTTGCTACCACCAAAAAAGCTACTACAGACATTTTTGCACATATGGGTCTTTTTCCCTCCCTTATGATCTCCTTGGGATATAGGCCCAGTAGTGGCACAGTTAGCTCAAA
Source organism: Sminthopsis crassicaudata (assembly GCF_048593235.1). NCBI lineage: Eukaryota > Metazoa > Chordata > Mammalia > Dasyuromorphia > Dasyuridae > Sminthopsis > Sminthopsis crassicaudata. Next base: position 380,833,026 of record NC_133620.1, on the reverse strand, counting down.
GGGTATGCAGTTTTATAGCTCTTTGGGCATAGTTCCAGATTGCTCTCCAGAATGGTTGGATCAGTCCACAATTCCACTAACAATGCATTAGTGTCCCAATTTTCCCACATCCCCAACATTCATCATCTTTTCCTGTAATTTTAACCAATCTGAGAGGTGTGAGGTGGTACTTCACAGTTGTTTTAATTTGCATTTCTCTAATCAATAGTGACTTAGAGCATTTTTTCATATGACTATAGATGGCTTTAATTTCATCTGAAAATTGTTCATATCCTTTGACCATTTATCTTTTGGGGAATGACTTATTCTTATAAATTTGACACAATTCTTTATATATTTTAGAAATGAGGCCTTTATCAGAAACACTGGCTGTAAAGATTAAGGGACAAAGAGAAGTACCACATGGATTGAGAATGGGGTTGGGAGAGACTGATGTGATATTAAAGAAAAAGACATTAAGGGTGGGAAAAGAGGAAAGGGGAGGTATAATGGGACAATTAGATCACATGAGGCGTAAAAGACCTTATTACAAAGAAGGGAGAGGGATGAGTATTGTCTGAAGCTTGCTGTCATCAGTTTTGTCTCTAAGAGGAAATAATAATCATTCAGTTGGGTATAGAAATTTCCTCAACCCTATAAAGAAGTAGGAAGAGAAAAAAGAAAAAGAAAAAAGAAAAGAGGGAAGAAATGAGAAGATAAGGTAGTGGGTTTAAAACACTAAGGACAGGGTAGAAAGAAAGAACAAAACTATATAAAGGAGAAAATAGGATGGAGGGAAATACAGAACTGGTCCTCAAAATTGAATGTAAATAGGATGAACTCTCTCATAAAACAGAAGCAAATAGCAGAGTGGATTAAAAAACAGAATCATACAATATGTTGTTTACAAAAAACACATTTGATACACATATAGAGTAAAAATAAAAAGTAAAAGGCTGGAACAAAATTTATTATGTAAAGGCAGGAATAGCAATTCAATATAAAACAAAAAAAAAATCTTATTAAAGGAGATAAGGAAGGAAAGTACATTTTGATAAAAGATAATGAAAAAAAATGAGGTAACAATAGTAAATGTGTGTGCACCAAGTAGTAGAGCACTCTAATTCCTAGAGAAGATTTTAAGCTAGTTACAAGAAGAAATAACAGAACTATACTAGTAGGGGACCTCAACTTTCCCGTCTCAGAAGCAGACAAATCTAACCACAAAATAAACCTAGGGAGGTTAATAGAGTCCTAGAAAACCTAGATATAAGAGATCTCTGGAGAAAATTGAATAGGAACAGAAAGCAATACACCTTTTTTCTTGGTAGTACATGGCACCTACACAAAAATTGATCATTAGGCATAAAATCCTCACAATCAAATGCAGAAATTCTGGCAGAAATAGTAAATGCTGCTTTTTTCAGACCATGATGCAATAAAATTATTTTCATTAAAGAGGCAGGGAAAGATAAAACAATCTAATTCTAAATGAGTAGGCCAAACAACAAATCACAAAAACCATAATTTCCTCCAAGAGAATGACAGACAACATACCAAAATCTGTAGGATGCAACCAAAGAAGTTCTTAGGGGAAATTTTATATAATTTTTAAATAGCTACATGAATAAAAAAGAGAAGTGAATTGAGCATGCAACTAAACAGGCTAGAAAAAAAAATTAAACTTCCCCCAATTGAATACCAAATTAGAAATTCTAAAACTCAAAGGAGAGATTAATAAAATAGAAACTAAGAAAACATTGAACTAATAAATAAAACTTAAGGGTTTTATGAAAAAAGATAACAGACTCGGAGAGGATGCAACTGGAGTCCAATAAGAGGATTGATTAAGGAACTAGAAATATTTAGCCAGATTGCAAGTGGGATATTTGATACATCTCTACATCCCTCCATACCTCTTTCCCTTGTCCTCTGCCTGTTTCTGTTACCTTCTGTTCTAGGCCATTATGCTCCTCTTCCCTTTAACATTCCTCCCCACCACTCTTCTGGCATATGACTCCCAGCAATGTTTTAACAGGTCTTGGAGAATGTATATTCTAATTACATGTCCTATTAGGGTGGAGGGTGTGAGAGATTTTTTTCCTTGACAATTCATTTCCCAATAGATTACCATTTTCAAACCACCCAAAGTTGTATTTATCATCCAAATATTAATAGTAACATCATTTGTCTGGATAACTACAGCACTCATCCTTTTTTTTTTTTTTTAAATCATGTTTTTTGTTGAGTGATCTCAATTTAGTCATGATCTTTTAGTGTTTTGAGACTCCAGAGATATGGAAAACAAAAAAGTGTAACAAAAAAGTTCAGGAATGGACTTAGAAGCATGCCGAGCTATTTAAAGAAATTGGGGGGTAATTTATATAAATATAGGGGAAGTCCATTGGATTTCCATTTGGCTTATTTTTAAGTTTATACCTTATCTTTCCCTGCCCATTATCTTTACTTTATCAGGTAGTAAAACCTTGCTTTCTGTAGCAATTCTTGAAACAATGAAACAAATATACTGAACTTCCAGTACCAACATGAACTCCCAAACAAAATTGGGGGGGGCAAGGGAGGGAAGGCCAATTCTTCTGTCTTCTATCTAGTTATAAGAATAAAAGTTTTACTTAATGACTTATTGGATAACAACACAAGGTCAGGGTGGTGTGGTTTATGATGATACGAGGTAGGGAAAAACAGTTCACTTAATTATGGGAAGATTTTTTTAAGTTGAATCACTTCAAACTCCAAATAATCATGAAACCAACATGATGTATGTCAAACTTTATGCATTAATTTTATTCTAAAACTCCTTAGATAATTGTTTAAACCAACAAAATTGAACAGTAGTCTTATATTTAAAAGTCTGCAGTGGTGTAGGCAATTAAAAGCATGGAGCTTGGAATCAGGAAGATATGAGTTAAAATTCAACCTTAGACACTTAATAGCTGTGTGACCCTGGACAAGTAAACTTACCCGATTGCCTCAATTTCCTCATCTGTAAAGAAGGCTGGAGAAGAAAATGGCACTCTCCAGTATCTTTGCCAAGAAAACCCCAAATGGAACCACCAAGAGTCAAACATGACTAAAAGACAACTGAAAAAAACACAGTTGATTTTCTAAAATCAACACTACTCCCAATACTTTTTTGTTTAGATGTTAACTTCTTGATACATAATAACTCTCTATATTTTTTATTTTTTTTTAAATTTCTTAGGAGCAAAAATTCATTTGACAGACATCTTTTGAGTATCTAAAGATCCAACTGTTCCTCTGGAGTTTGTTCAGGAATTCTAGGCTTAGAATAAGTTGGGCCTATTCTGAGTAATGATCAGTTAAGAAATGAACAAAAATAGTGTTAACATCTATTGTTAATATTAGTTCTTCAGTTAATTTTAAAGTAGTCACACAAACATGGGGGGAAATAGTCAATTTTAGAAAAGTGGTTCTTCATCCATAAGTGTGAATATCTTTTAGGATAATCAATCCAAACATCATGGCTACTGTGAAGACAGTAAAGCAGCATGGTTCTAACACAGGAATTGGAAGTAATGTACTTAAAGCTTTCCTAAAAATCATTAATTTGTTCATCTGGATTGATGTCATTGAACTTTAGCTCCTACTTTGCTTTCCATAGAATTTCAATTCACCTTTACAAATGTATGCAGCTATAGGTGTTTATGACTTAATTATGTGATACTTTATTCATATTCAAAAACCTGCTTTCAGTCCCAAAAATCAGTTTAATTGCTTTGGGTACTTAAATCAAGGGTAGAAGGGCATAAGTGATAACACCCTTATTCAGTGCATAGGTGAATAGCAAAAGTCCCAGCAAGAAAAAGGAACTATAAGAGAGGTAGGAGAATAAAGGGCTGAAAATTGGAATCATGAAAGAGAGGGGTCTTAACAAGAGGAAGGAAGTCCCATTGAAGAATACTCTCATGGGGGAAGTCTGTGTCTCCAATAGGAAAAGGAAATCTTCAAGATGAGTTTAATAGTTGTAGTCAAAACTTTGATCAATCATTAAGTTGCCTTTTGATGCATGTTTATATACATTGCAGGAGGATGTTAGTGGAAGACACTAGGATTAAGAGGGATATACAAAAATCTTAATTAAAACAAGAGGGTTGAGTTTTCCCAGACTTAAAGGCTCTGAGCTGCCAATGTGAGACTTCCCCACCCACCCAAGTTTCCTCTTACTCAGGCTAAATATTTTGTTCTTTCACCTAATTCTCATGGCATGACTTTAAGGCCACTCACCGTCTTTGATTAGCTTCTTAGAAACCCGAGTCCAAATCCTTCCTACCTTAGAAACTTACAAGCTGTTATGAAACAAGTCACTTAACCTCTCTATGCCTCAATTTTCTCATGTATAAAATGATGGTGTGAAAAAAGAAAGGCATCTTATGGACACCAAAATATATATAGCAGCTTTTTTTTTTGCCAATTGTAGCAAAGAATGAAAAACAAATGTAGCTATGAACTAGGAAATGGCTAAACAAATTGTATTACCATTAATGAAAGGCAATATTACAGTGAAACAATGAACATGATGAATAGAGAAGCATAGAAATATAGTGAAATAGGCAGAGCCAAGAACACATTATACAAACACCACCAAAACCATGAAATGGAACATTGTAAAATTAAAAAGGCCACATGGAAGATATACAAGGTATTTCCTTCCATCTCCACTCCTCTGTAGAGAAAGGGTCCATGGATGTGGAAATTTTCAATGTGTTTATTGATTTTATGGAATTATTTTCTTTTTTAAAAAGTTATAAAGTATGTTGTAGGGGTTGGAGTTAGAGAAATACAGGAGGAACTATAGACCATGTAATAACAAAAAATCCCCCCCCCCAAAAAAAAGTCTTATTTAAAAAAGAGTATTAGATTTGATGGCAATTAAGATCCCTTCTAGTTCTAAACTTAAAATTATACTTTTGAGTTCATCTATAATTTTTCTAAGGTGTAGAACCAAGAGCTAAATATAAGCTTTTATATATGAGTAGGATAAAGGATCATAAGAATATCATCATCCTTCTATCCTGTGCATTCTCTAAATAGAATATAGGATTGTATTTGCTTTTTTTGACTGCCATTTCATCTTGTGGATTCATACTGAGCTTGTAATCCACAACCTGAAATGTTTTTTGTTGGGTTTTTTTTTTTTAATTTTGTTTTGTTTTTCAGATAATGTGCTGGCCACATTTCTCTCATCTTGAATTATAAAGGGTTTTATAATGGAGTTTAACTTGTGCAAGATTTTGAATTTTTCCTTATTGAATATTTTATTATTTTAGTCTTAGGTTGAGATTATTTTGGATCCTGACTTTTCATCCAATGGGTTAGCTATCTGTAAATGTGATAAGCATCCCAACTTATGTTTAATCAAATCATCACTAAAAATATTAAAGAGCACAAGAACAACTACAGATCCCTGAGCCTCTAACTGGAGACTTCCTTCCAAGGTGACATCAAACCACTGATAGCTACTATGTCATATATCCTGCCATCCAGTCATTCCAAACTTAATGCATAACTTTTCCATTACATTCCCAAGAATAGTATAAATCGTATTAAATCCTTAAAAACTAGGTTAGCTATATTTGGAACATTCCACTGATTACTAGTTTTGTACATTCTTAAATGAAAAAGGAAATTAATTTAGCCTGGCTTGACCTGTTCTTGATGAAGGCTTCTTAGAATTGTCTTCCTAATGCATATTACAGTGATCCAGCAACTCCTCCTCTCCTCAAAAACAATAAAGTATACAAACTATCCTATATGTAGAACATTAAAGGTATTTCATATTCTGGTTCCAAAACCTGCCTTTTGTTATATACTGTTCTTCAGTTACTCTGCTGTAACCAAACTCAACTATCCAGTATTCTTACATTCTTTTCCAGTATTCTCCCTTCTCTTTGTCTGTTTATGCTGCCTCCCATATCTGAAGATGTTCCCTATGTCCAAACCCATCCCCAACCTGTTAACAACATCCCACTTTCTAATTTAGGTGCCATGAGGTTTCCACACAAATTTTAACACTGGCTCAATTCTTCCCATGCAAAAAGTAATCTCTTCCTTTTCTCCAATTTCTCACAGTCCTTTTTCTGAACTTCCCACTTGTCATCACATTCATCCTATTATCAGCTTTCTCTTCTCTTTCTCTTAATATAACCCCCCTTTGAGAATAGTCTCATCTTGATTTTATGCATCCCCAACTTCTATCTTAATGCCCTGTAAATAAGTATTCAATATCTGCTGCTTTGTTACTTGTTTTTAAAATGATGGCAAGAAACATTATGTTAAAACTTGGACTGTCTAGAACAATTTGGAACTATGCCCCCCCCAAAGTTATGCAATTATGAATACCCTTTGACCCAGCAATGCTAGTAGTATCAAAGAAATCCTCCAAAGAGATGAAAGAAAGAGGAAAAGAACCCGTGTATACAAAAATATTTATAGAAAAATTTTAAGGGTATAGCAAAGATTTGGAAACTAAGGGATTTCCAATTAGAGAGTACCCATCAATTGAGGAATGAATAATCATGTATATGAATGTAATGGATAGAGCAAAGTTTCAGAAAATCTGGGGAAAATTTGTATGACCAATGCAGAGTAAAGTGAGGAGTACCTGGAAAACACTGTAAAAACACATTTGGATGCCATACTCTGAATAGATAATAATGGCCAGCTGTCGTTCCAGAAAACCAGTGATTAAACATGCTCTTACATCCTGAGGAAGGTAATGGAATTAAAGGGTTAAAAAAGAGATGTGTATTTTTCAGACATGGCCAATGGGGGAAATGTTTTTTTTTTGTTTGTTTTGCTTAATTATGTATGTTACTTGATTTTTTTTCCTATTTCCTTCATTCCCCTGTCATTGGTAAGAGAAAAATCAATTTTTGTTAATTGGAGAAAAAAGTTTAAGTTTGAAATTATTTTAAAATGTATTCAGGAAAGGGAAGGGGTGAGGGGTGGGGTGAATAAGAGAAGCAAAGGGAAATAAAGACATTAAAAAAACAAATGTGTAACCCATATACAGTTAGCTCATACCTTAAAGGAAAATATATTGACTAGTTTCTCTATAAAAGTTGCTCAAATAGGAAGATAGAAGTGAGTAGATTTTTTAAAAATCTTTATATAGTTTAATGAAGCCTTCAGGGACAAACAGCCCTATTATACAAATTCAAGTTGGGGAGGGAAAAGATGAAAGCCACCAAGAAGACTGGTATAATAAAACAGTCAAGGACTGCATTGTATAAAAAATAAGGCATCAATAAATAAACTTTGCCCTTAAATAAAAAAAAAATTCTGATCCTTTTTAATAATTCATTTTGTACACCAAACTCAATTATTTTTCACAAAATTATAATTTCTTGTAGTATTTTATTCACATTTATACAAGTAAATACAACATTGGAGAAGGTTAAAACAATACATACTATTCTCTTAGAAAAGTAAAACCTGAAATTCACATTGCCAGAACCATGTCTAGCTTATACTTCTTAAAATTTAAAGTGAATGCAGTGCTAAAATAAATGTATACATCAACTTTGGCAATTTTCCCCAACTCTGGTTTTGTTCATTAAAAGACCACATCCAATGCATGGCCTACTGAAATTGAAATGGGAAATTATGCTCATAAATACTATTTGAGTGCCCTTAAAATAGTTAAGAGCTTTTTGTCACTATTACCAATAATAAAATTATCATTCAAAAGGTCTCTTGTTTAAGTATATATAAGCATTTCTTTTTTCTTTCCTAGAAAGAGTATTGGGACTTAGAATGTTTTCGTTTCTTAAACAAATTCCAAGCTGTATAGATTATAGAAAAATAACAATTTGGAATCTAAAACTGCCCACAACTTCAAGTGTTAAGGGAATCATGGTTGGTCTTAAATCTAAATAGGGTACTTTTCATAATATGGTTTAATATTGAGCATAATCATGCATTTAAATGTCCTATCCTGTGGCATTTTAAAAACAAATAGTAAAAGCAATTTTCAAAAGCACAAGTTTGAAGCAAGCATGCTCATTTCTTCTACAGAGTTTATCTGATGCCAGAGACAAATTGTAACAGTGTCTTTATACAGGTCATATAAGATTGGCAGTATGACACCAAGCAAACTAGAGATTTAAGTTATGTAAACACTTATCTCACTCTGTGTGGTTTTAAATCTAATGAAGTGTAAAACTTTATTTTTCACTGAAATATTCAACTAAACAAGATTTTCACTTCTGACATGTACTTTGTGTCTCTATGTTTGTCCATTAATACTTTGGGTGTTTATAAATATGACTATCACAACACTCACTAGGAATTTTTGTTCCTAGCTATCCAAGTTTGAATTGGTACAGCTCAGAAGTTGAAAGGAAACAACATAGTAAGAAATAAAATAGTAAGTAATAACATTTGTAAAGAAGTCCCTCATAATTTGCAGTAGCCAGGCTATTACTCCAAACCTTTCCTCAACATTAATCAGCTGCCCATGACAGGGAAGGAGCCCAATGCAAAGATCTCCCTTCCAGTTTCTGCAACTGATTTTGGATCTAACCCAAGCAATATAACCTAAATAGATTCAATCTAGAGCATCAAAAATGCTTAATTCTACCTTTAAGCAAGTTATAAACCTGATTTGAGTCTTCTACTCATTTTCATTTTTAAAAGGGCATCAAATTCATTTCATTAATGCTAGGTAAGAAAAATAAATCATTAGGGAAAATAGTACACACATTTCTAGAAAAAACCAGAAGCACAACCAACTAAATGAAAGGTTTGTTGCTATTGTTTTTAATATGTTACTGGTTGTTGTTTTAAATAAGTGTTAAGGGACATGGAAAGAAGGAAATAGTCATTTTTATTTACACAAACAGCTGCCATTACTGAAGGTGAAGGAAAAAGGAGCTTGGCAAAAGGAAAGGGTCATATTCATGATTTTAACTATGTATTAAAGCTAAAATTGGGGAAGGAGAAATCTCAGTCACATTTCATTATTTCAAATGTCTTTTCATTCTGGATTTTAAAAGATCACATCTTCAGTCTCAGACTTCTTCATTATAAATAATTTATACTACCTTATTTTCTATTAAGTTATCACAGAGAACTTGTAACAGCATTATGAGATAGAAAGGAAAAAAATTGAGTGATCACAGAACTGTTTCACAGCCTAAGAAGTTTCATAAGTTATAATCTTAAAAAAGGATTGAATCAGTGTCCTCAACTCTAAAAAAATTTGACAAGATTATTACAGACTCTTTTAAAGAAATCTATGTAAATTATCAGCACATATTAGAAATAGGATTAAAATCTTATGTTATACTTCTGGTTGTTTTTAAACAAAATCATTTTGATCATTTTCAGCCTTTAGCTTTCTTTGGGGTTATATGGATTTTCAGTTATAAGTTGTTACATGCAAGTCAGTTTTCTAACCTAGAAAAAGGTTGGCTTTTTAAAAATATTGAATTGAAAAGGAATTTTCTAAGGCTATTTTAGACATTATAAGTATAGACATTTAAAACCTACCTTATTTCACAGTGCAACTTTCTGATTGTCAGCTGCAATATGAAAAGTTTAAGCTGATTACAAAATTTAACAAGGTGAGAATTTGTAACACTGAATTTTATATCCATTTTTGTTAACTATTATTCTGCCAACATTCATTTGGTACTTCCTTCGTCTACAGCTTAATAAACTAATGATGACTTCAAAGGATTATCACTAGAAGTGGTAGCATGCATTGTTGATTTGCTTTTGGTGATGACATATGGAAAGATATTTAACTCACATAGTTAATGGTTCAATGACTAGCACAGAACAGTTTTTTGAACAAAAGAATGAACCTCAAAACCATATAAAGGTCAAAAATCACAGTTAAATAAAAAGGCTATTACTATTTAAGAAATCAGTTTTCAAAGCTTAACATATTTATAACTAAACAAGTAGAATATACTTAAAATCCAGATGAGGAGAGGGTAAAAGTAGTATGAAGAGTGGATATATACAGTATAATTCTTTCCACAAACTAAAAATAAAAATTTGGGAATGTAAAAGTACCTGTTATAATAACATATAATTTTTGTTCCAATGTTTGCTAGAGTTATATGCAAGATTTCCCTTTTCCTCTTAAAGATCTTTAGAATAAAGATTCCACAACTAGGTCCCCCCATCCCTAAATAATGGAGAAAAAAAAAGTCATATTCAGACTCAGCTGGAAACCATGTTAAGGACATTTTGGAGCCCAAAAGAAAGATAATTGCCCCTGAATTCTTACACAAATCAGGGAAACATTCACTCATTCCCTGAGACTATATCCTGCCATAATAATATCAAATATGGAATGCCAGTGAATTAGGAAGTCTGATGAACACTGCATAAAGCCAAGCTTTGTTTTGTAAATTAATCGGGGAAAGAAAGCAATGACAAGTGAAAATGAGGCCATTCCACTAGTGTCTGCCATTCCTGCTAAGTACTAGAACCTCAATACTTATAAATTTATTCTATGTTTTGAGTACAAATTCTAAAATTTACTGCTCTGAAGCTCATTTAATCTTAAAAACCAACTGGTATAATGCAAAGTGACAAAATACATAATTAATAGGACCAGCAAGTCTAAGTCACTTGGAATGTACTCTGAGAGGAAAAGTCCCACATTAGAAAACTTGTGACAGTCTTTGATTCAAAAGAAACTTCAGTCTTACCCTAAAAATATTTATTGCATGGATCTCTCTCAATTGGAATGTTTTTGGATTATTAAATAGAAGTCCCCAGACCAGCCAGGAGAAAAAGTAAAATTCAACCCTAGAAAAATTGTAAATGTTACTGTCCACATGAAATTGATTTTATAGAAATGGGGTAAATTTAACTATTACCAGAATTCATTCCCAAATTGGTAGGGATTAGAAGAACAGCTATAAGAAATGACTTCTCTTTTACTATTCTTCCACTTGGTAAAATTTCACATGATTGACAAGAAGCTTGAGTTAGGTACAAAATGGAACCATCTTTCTATAGGGTTTGCTAATTTCAAGAGACAAAAATGGGGCTGCATCTATGATTATGAAATACCGATTATTAAGCATCTTATAAAACTTGTCACTTAAAAGTCATTTGGTGTCATTTTTTCCAAAGATTAAGATGCTTCAAAAATTCAAGAATACCAAAGACTTAGGGAATTATCATCATGAATAATTTCCAATGTCTATTGCTTCAGCTGCCCCTACTACAGAGGTAGGTTACCAGAATATATTTAAAAAGCACTCTTTTGGGAACTCCCTAAACAAACCCTTATATAACCATTTGGTTTCCTAAACCAATGTCCTGTTGTTTTTAATGAGGTTATCTAAGCACATTTTTCTTTCATCAAGCTCTTGCTGAGTAGCATCTCATGTACTCTGTCATCCATGGATTATCTGCAGAGGAAGGCTTGATCCTTCTGGGTTTCTGCACATCTGCAGAAGAGGCTCTCTGCCTCAGAGTGACCAGTTTCCTTTTTTCCACTTGTCTTCTATTCTTGGCTCGTAATGCTGACTCATGAATCTGTGAAGGTTTTAAAAAAATTAAGTATCATAAATCAAATTGTCTTGGCATTGACAAGGTACTATTTTAGTCAAGACTTTTTTTTCTTGAATCCAGCCTGCTGATTCAAATAAGGATTTAAATGTGTTAACAAATGGAAGGAGAGATATCATAAGATAGTGGACAGTTGCCAAGAATACCCCATACTAAGGAAATCACAGGTCTAAAACCAAATAAAAAATAGTTAATGAATTAATAAAAAATTTGGAGACATTAAAAAAAAAAAAAAGGTTGCTTCAGGGTCACAAATATCTGGATAACCTCTTATATATATTGACTATATAACATTAGACAAGTCATTTAACCTTGTAACACTACAGAAAATTCTCAAGATTAAATTGAAAGTAGGTGCCTACCTGCTTCTCTCATTGATAGTTCCCTATATTCATAAAATTTTAGGTCCACTCCAAAAAACAAAACCAAAAGAATTTTTACTTTTACACGTCCAAGTTTGTAGAGATACAACTAACAACATGACTTTGGTGAACTTATGATAGAATTACTATGCTTTTATTGGAAATGCTTTTCTAAAATAACCTAAAAATTATTTTCCACTTTCTGGTGAGATATGAGATCAGATACTTGCATTACCACAAGTCTTAAAGCAAAATTTCCTGCTATTCAAAGTGGGTTCAAATAACCTACAAACAAAATCTGACACTTTGGATGGATTACATTCAGAACTCTGCCTACTCCTCTTTCCAAGTCAATTTATATTTATTTTAGACGCATTGTAAGCTGACCAACAAAATAATTATTTCATAGACTATAAAACATAAGTCCAATAAATTAGCTAGAAATGTCAAAATACTAATTAAAATCTTATTTTACCAAATTATTTACCAAAAGGTCCAAATATTGCTTTTAAAACAATAGTTTATAGTTTGAAAGCATTTTGTTAAGCCAAGACTCTTATTGCTAATGAAATTTGACCTGAATTAAGAATTTGCTTTTCATGCTAAAAAGAAAAAAAAAATTATGAACTTTGTTCTGAGCTATTTACAATAATATTGTTTCCCAGAAAACTACTTAGGAACCTCGACATTCAAAAATCAATCCTCGTTGGTCCACTCACATGGTAAATAAGGTACTAAAGTATAAGGGGATAATGAATTTACTCAGAAATGTCTAAAAGGAAATGTGATTATGGCATGGAGAAATCAAATTAAGTACATGATATAATGGATAAGGAAAAGAATAAATGGGTATGCTAATACTAGACATTTGGGCAAAAACTAAAAAGCATTCTATATGAGTTTAAGTAACTACTGATATAAGATTTATAAAAATATAGTAATAGTTATGATTTTGACACATACAAAATAACTAGCTTAGCAAAGCTGAAGAAGAGAATATCCTAGGAGGTTCTGTTCCCAGTGTCTACAATAACAATTGCGGTTTTGTAAGAAACAAAGTATAAAAACACATACATACACAAAAGAGATAAAGGAAATCTAGCATTTTTTGGTGACACTAAAGACGGCTTCACAGCATGCTTTTCCTACTTGTAACTGAATCCTTAGAAAGTCTAGCTCTCACACCATACTCTAATAAGGAGCTCTTGGAACCAACAAAGGTCTCTCTATTTTTGTATACAGACTTGTGGACTGACCCTGGACTATCCACATTCAGCAAGGAAAATAAAATCAAAGCAGAGAATCTCACTGTCTCTGTTCTGGAGTCAACATTGCTCTTATCTACTCATTCCAATTTGCTTGTCCCTTCTTGCTTTATGCTACTGCAAATTCTAATTAGGTCTTACCATCTGGAATCTATTATCTGTTTGGTTTCTTTGTTTTTCTGCACCCCAAAAAGTCTCCTCTTTCCTGGATTTATGCTATTGCTATATCCTTTTCCTATGCTAATTACATAGGGAAAGGAAAAGAAATAATGTCTGGTAGAGCAGAAAGAAAATGGACTCAAAATTAGGAGTCCTGGCAGTGCTAACTATAGGGCAAGTCATCTTTTCTCTCAGGAGTCTTAGTTTCCTCGCCTCTCAAAAGTGGGAAAAATAATTCTCATTCTGCCTAACTCCAAAGTTGTTGCGAAAAAACTACAAACTTTAAAGCACTGTATAAAACTGAATTATTAAATTATTAACTGACCTTGACTGTGAATCTTTTCTGTATAGACCTTACACACACACACACACACACACACCCTTTGGAACCCTGGACATTGCTGACCCATTTTGTCCAACTGCATCCCAAAAGCAGAAGTATTAATAAGGAAATGTCCCAGCATGCTGGATGGAAAATAGTGCTATATGGTATAAATGTCAACCTCATATCTCTTTCAGATGAGGTGGAAAGTGAGCTCAACACCCAAGGGAACTTACCTGTTGTGCCGAAGCAGAAGCACATACATTATGTGTTTTTTGGCTCCCAGTATCTGTCTGTTTTTCTCCCCAGCCATAAAGAGCAAATGGATGTTTGATTTCTTTTGTTTTACTGGGTCTTTGAGGACTTTTAGCTGGTTTCTTATCTGCTTTAGCAAGCAAGGCACGTTGTTGAGGATGCTCAGTAGTATCCAGTAACTTATCTTTCACTTCTCTCTGTTGTTCTTTTGCTTCCCTCTGCTGTTTATTTTTTTCTTGTATATCTTTCCCAGGTGTTTCTTTAAAAAAAGGAAAAGAAAAAAAAAACCTATCACAATTAGGGATCTAGAGAAAAGGGAAAATAGCTAACATTTGTATAGTTATGTGCCACTTTACAAATTTTATGTCATGTTATTTTTTGGTTTATTTGTTTTACAATTACAGAAACTGAGGTAAATAAGTTAAGTGACTTGTGAAAGATTTTACAGATAAGTATCTGAGGCTGGCTTTGAATTTAGGTCTTCCTAAACTCCAGACCCAGCACTCTATTCACTGTGCCAAGTGTATATGTGTGTGTTATGTTGTGTGTATCTATACTTTCACTAATGAAAAAAACCAGACTATTGATTTTACAAATAACTATTAGAGTTTACTGTAGCTAGATTCACACCACCTCTTAGAAAAAGAAATTTAGTAATACAAAATGAAGTGAGACCAAAAGAATCATGATTACAATGCCATTATAAAGAAAAGTAACTTTGAAAAATTTTACAACTCTAATTGATACATGACAAACCACAATTCTAGAGGACTGAAGACAAAAGCACAGTATCATCTCCTGACATACAGATGACAGAGACTCAAAATACAGAATATTGAGACTTGTATTTTTAGACAAGGCCAATGATAGGATAAATTTTACTTGACCAAACATATTTATTATAATGATTTTAGTTTTCTTTTTGTTGTTCCTTCTTAGAGGAAAAGAAAATGTAAGAGAGAAAAGAAATGTATGTTAATTGGGAAAAGAAATACAACATTTAGAATCTAAAAAAAATTTAACACAAGCTTATTTCATTTTTAAAAGAAATGAGGAATGCACTAAAGAAGAATAAGAATAGTATGTTCAAATAATCTAAGTTGGATGTGTTATAAACTGTCTAAATAAAATTCAGGGAACTGGCAAGAATGAATGCTGAAGGAGAGTCAGACTTCCCAAGGCTGAAAATGAAATCAACTAAAACAAACATTTATTTATTATGCATCATCCACTTATACCAGAAGATTTAGGAGATACATAGAAAAAACAAGAGTCTCTCTGTCTTCATGGAACTCACAATCAAACAGGGAATTAGGTTACAGCACATACACAGATCACTAAAATATCAAATGGCACATAAAGTACATGGAGAGGTAAAAAACCAAATTTGAGTTTCAAGGAGGGGAAGAAATCAAGGATCAGGAAAGAGTATATGTTCTGGATCTTAAAAGGAGGATAGGATTTCAACCAACATAGATAATAGGGAGGATGATTTAGGGAATACACAAGCCAAAGCAGAATGATGGATGGAACAAGCCTAGTTTGTCTGGAGCATACATCTATTAGGGGTAAATAATCTGAAAGAACAGACAAGTAGAATAATATATACCACAATCATGGAGAACACCTTGCCAGGCTATGGATTTAAGGCAATGAGAGTTTTAAGCAGAGGGGACATAATCAAATCTATGCAAAAGATGAAGCTGGAATTTATGTGAAGAACGAATTAGAAATGAAAGAAAATTGAGACATTTCACCTGTTGAAAGACTACAGAGAACTGAAGATGGTTTAAATTAAGGTTGCAGCAGTGAAAATGGATGAGAAAGATATGGTAGAATTAGAAGTATGATTAGGTGAAAAGAAAAAAAAAAACAAAACATGTTTCTAACATGGAAGACTGGCTAAATAGCGGCACTCAAAATAAAAATAAGAGAAATCTCAGTCCAGTACATAACAATCATAACCCCTATTTAGATAGATACCACTTGCAATGTACAAAAGCACTTAATAATTACTCCTGTGCAATAGTAGATGATACATTACAGATGAGAAAGCTGGTACTTAGAAAAAGGTTTTGGCAAATTTCCCATGGTCACACATCAGAGCTAGAATTAATACCCAGGTTTCTGACTCCACTTGAGTCCAGTGCTTTTTTCTTTGAAGTAGCCCACTTCTCCTCCCTTTGCAAATACAAACAAAACAAAATACAACCAGGGAGGAATTGCTTCATGTTCAATATTGATATTGCTCAAGAAGAAGCATGTCCTATCTTAGTGCCTTATTTTAGAGAAACTTTCATATCTATCTTAAAATATTAAAAACAAAATAATTTGCAGTTTCAGTCCTCCCCCTGAAAGATTACTGAATGAAATTTACCTAGCTTTGTTAGCTCTTTAGTTTTACAATTGTTCAAATCATAATAATGGATGCATTTCCATGGTTACTTACCTCAGCTAACCAGCTGTGAATTCCCAAAATAAAGAAACCAGGTTGGAAGTTTATCCTGTTATATAAATGCTAGTAAGCTACACAACAGAGCATTTTCCAATAGATGATTATGAGGGATTGAGTCCATGGTCTATCCAATTGAGTATTCAGTCTCTAACAGTGGTATAAAGGAACACTTTATAGACATCATTCCCACTGCAATCACCATAGTTGAGTCCTTAAGCTCTTCTCACCTAGACTCCTGGAATAGTATCCTAACTGGTCTTCCTTCCTAGAGTCCATCCTCCATGTGTGCCTGGGTAATCTTCCTAATGCACCACTCTGAACTTCTTACTCCCCTACTTAAATACCTTCAGTGACTCCTCCTCATGCCTACCATATTTGGTATTAATACCATATTTGGTTTAAACTACTGATGCTGGTAATTCAAAGTCCTCCACAATATGACTCAAACCTACCTCAGTGCAAGCTGCTCTCAAATTTGACTACTCTCCATCTCTCACCTTCACCATTTTTTATCTTTGAAAACAAGACCTTCATCTCCATCTCTGGACTTTGGTGGTTGTTTTGTTTTGTTTTTTAATCTTTTCCTTCAAGGCCAATGACAAAGACATGTACCCTTTCCAATTAGAGTTAATAAAGAGATATGAGTCTATCTAACCTTGGTAAATTCGTGCTGACCAAGGTTAGACTGTGAATATATGTGAAGTCCCACTCAGATTTAATAAATGTGGTGTTAAAGCCTCCACCTGCCTCATTACATGTCATTCACTACCTGCTGCTTTTTTTCTTCCTTCTAAAGCCATTTTGTAGTTGATAAGTTGTATGTTTTAAAAGTTTTGTCACCTTTACAGTTTATTAGATTGTGTTAACACTGCTTACAGACTTTTAAGTCTTAACAGTATAGCTTAAATGCTATGCCTCTTAATTTTTGGGGTGACCTTTAAACTTCAAAAAGTCACCTATGCAACTACTATTACTGCTGCTGTTGTTGCAGCGAGTACCCAGATGGGGTTAAATTACAATCTAAACCTGAGGAGCCACCAAATCCATAAAGAAGGTTGGGACCCAGCTGGAAGGAGGAGACTGGGAGGAAATTGGATGGTAATGAGTGAAGAGTAGATGTGGTTGTGTTGCAAACAAAGCCCATGACTATCTGTTGCAGAGAGGGTGAGATAAAAATCATCTTTGACTCTCTTGCTCTAGGCAGATGACACACCCCTAGGTTTTCAAGCCGTCTCCTACTAGGGAGACTAGGCTAATACAGTTATTACACATAAAATGATGGTCTAAAGAATTTAACTGACTTGCCCAAAGTCACCAAGTTAGCATAATTTGGAATAAAAACTAGGTATCATGATATTTAGACTAATGTTCTTTGTATTACATCAAGAACTGCCTTATATTAAATATAATTTTGCAAAATTACCTATAACTTAAATTCAGATTTCCCAAATGTGTTCCTCAAGATCAAAGGTGATTTTAAGCTAATCTTTTTTTTTAATTCTTTTAGATTATTAGCAATGAAAACAAATAAAGTTAATTCAAAATAAATGGCATTTAATTTGGCATGTGACAAACTTCCAGCTCTCTGCCCCAAGAATATGAGAGGGGACAAGGTATTGACCTTAAGGAGTTTAAAAATCTGGTTGAGCTCTAGGTAGAAGCCAAAGAATGTGGGTTTAAATGCAAGGAGTTCTATTTTTTAACACAAGCTATCTCTAACTGTGACTTTGGACAAGTCACTTATATTTTTTTAGATATGAATAGTCTCAGCTGTAATTATGTAGAAAATTATGTAGAGAAAAATACAAAAAGAAAATAACCCAATGCAAGAATGATGTAGTTCAAACTATTAATAAATAGGACAAGATGAAGTAGAGAAGCCTTTCTTCCTCTCTTCAATTAACCCTAAAATAAGCAAATGGGGTGAAAATGTCATTTAGTATCTCCTCCCAACAACATTGGTGAAGTGAGCAAATTACAAAGGAGTAAAAAGGGAGAAGAGAGGAAGAGAAAAAGGAAGAAAGAAACAAAAAGATCACTATAAATAAAAATTTTGAGCTAACCTCCCTATTTCTGTGCATTGTACACCTCCATCCAGGTAAGCAACCTTACTTTTTACTCCCCCTCCAGCCTTAAACCTAATAAATTACAATTTTTTTCTCCACAACATTTCTCCTGACCCTTCTCCATCCACCATTGCTATCCAGATTATTTCAATATCCTCCTAACAAGATCTCCCTAACCTCCAGACCATCCCCTCCCTCTCTCCAAGGTGCTAAGTTATTGCTAAAGCATAGGCCACTCTCCTACTCAGCAAGTTTCAGTGACTACTCTTTACCTTTAGAGTAAAGAACAATTTTTGATCAGCACTTAAATCTTCACACAAAATGATAAATGCCGATCTATTGGGGAGGACTAAATAAATCCGTGGTTTATCTTAATGCGAGGAAATATTCCAGGGCTTAAGAAACACAAATATGAAGAATTCAGAAGCATGGGAAAACATTGAGCCAATGAAAAACAAAGAAAGCAAAACCAGAAAAAAAAAATCACAATAACTATAAAAACTTTAGTGTACAGAATAACAAAAATAAACTAAATTCTGCGTGATTTTATGAACAGGCTTGAGCTGAAGAAATGAGGCATCTCATCTTTCAACCCCACCCTCCCTCCCTTTGAAGAGATGGAGATTTATGGATGTGGAACACTGTACATAGTTATATTTAGTGCTGTGTTGTTTTGTTCCTTCCTCCACCCCCACCTCGCCTCGCACCCTTTTATTGTATATTCTTTGCTACTGGGTGAGTAGGGGAAGAAGAAAGGACGTATTTGGAAAGGAGGCGATATAGAAAATAGGAGATAAAATAATTTTTTTTTTTTTTTTGATAATCAGGCTTCAACCATTAACACAGACCGAGGAACAAAACGCCTGTTCTAAACAAATTTGTTATTGTTCTTTAGGACGTAAGAGTAGAAGAGTTTAAAGGAGGTAACCAAGCAACAGCCAAATTAATAAGATGCCAATGCAAAGCAGCCTTACTAGGGCAGCAAGAGGGGAGGAGGGCTGATCTATTTTGCTCTAGAAGAATGCATTGTACTTAACAGCAGTGTGAGGCGGGGACTTGCCGGGGGCGGGGGAAGGTAGGTCCAGCGTACAGGGGGTGACTGAGTATGGGGGGGGGGGGTCACAGTAAAGGGTGGAAGAGTCCCCCTCTCACCCTGCAGACCCGACCTCGGACAGCAACTTGCTAACCAGAGCGTCCCCAACCAACCTTCCAGGACAAGGGCTGGCCCGCAAATCCGGCGCGAGCCAACGTCCGCTTACCTGAGAGGCTGGCAGCGTCCTCGTCCTCAGAGGCCTCGGACCCCTTATCCTCCACTCCCGACTCCGCTCCCTCTCTTAGGGACTTGGGTGGGGACGGAGGTGGAGACAAGGCCGAAGCTCCAGGGGGGCACAGGGGCGAGGAGGCCCCGCCACCCCCGGAAGACGAAGAATCGTCCGAGTTGGTAGAAGGTCCCCAGCCGTCCCATAACCAGGGGTTGTGCGTCTGCTCCAGCAGCCGCCGGCTCAGGCGATAGTGCAGCAGCTCCCGGTAGCACGAGCCCCACGTGTCCCACTGGGGGTCTTTGTAGCGCTTCATATATTCGCTCTTCACCTTGCTCCGGGAATGCATGGTCCTGGCCCGACCCAAGCCGGCGGGGCGGGGCAGGGCAGGCCGGCCCCGGACCGCGGCCTTCCTTTTTCCTTTTCCGCCTCCTTCCTCTTCGTCAGGTTTATTCCGAGGTGAACTCTCAGCGGCTGCTGCTTCCTAGCCCTCCACCTGCGACGCACCCCCGCCCCAGGACCAAAGATGAAGCTCCAAGCTCCAGTCACTATTGGGCACAAATCAGCCCCTCCCCCAAGTCAACTCGCCACCATCTCCCGCCGCTACATTTAAAAGTGCGGGACCCCGCCCCCGAGAGGCGGGGACCGGGGCTGGACTGGGCCGGGGCCCGGGCCTGGGGGAGGAGGACATGGCGGAGTAGGCCGGGGGAGGAGCCTCGGAGTGGAAGGAGAGGGAAGAAAAGACGTTCGCCACCAGGACTGTAGCTGGCTGCTCGGGCCTCCTTTGACCCGGGTGAAGGAGGAGCTGGGGAGGATGGAGGCACGGAAGCAGGGGAAAGGAAGGGAATTGCGCTGGCAAAGGACATGTCTACGGAAGGGGAGGAAAAGGTCAGGGTATCGGTAAGGAGGAGGAAGCCAGGAAAGGGGAAAGGGGGAGGAGGAGAGACTGGCTGTCACTTGGGAAAGGCACAATCTACGGGGAACAAGAAGCTGGAGGGAAGATCCGAGGGGTGATGCCCCTGGGGAGGATGACAAACCCGGGGGAGGGGGGAGAAGAGATGGAGGAAATGGGCGGAGGGAACTGGGAGGCGGTGACATCTCTGGGAGACAGGTGTCCGGCAGGATTCCGAGGGAATCTGGCCGAGAGACCTGATGGGGTCTTGGACATAAGGAGCATTCCATAGAGTGGAGGATGTGGGGCAGGGTTATTTGGGTGAGGGTGGGGGATGGGATGGGGGGGTTGAAGGTTTTGCTGTTTTGGGGGGTTTTTGAGGGGAGGGTGCATTTTACCTTCTCCACCCGAACCTTCCTGGATCTTCTCCCTTCCTGCGACTCGAGCTTAGCCCCTTAGGCCAAAAGCAGAGCGAAGTGGATGGTACCAGCGGCGGATGCCCGCAGCAGCCAGTCCTCCAAACCTTTCCACCATAGCAAGATGTCACCGACAAATGGAGCGGCGGCAGATGTTCTCGAAGCAGATTAGAAGCGAAAGCGCCGCCTAAATCCCTCCCGGAACAAACGCCTCCCTCCACACGTTTCCCCCAACCTCCTCCAACCCCCCCACCCTTGCGGTCCTCCTTGGGGGTGGCAGTGAATCCATAGCTGGTTTGCACAGGAAAGATGGAGAGGAGGATATTTATCGTATTCCAGGGAGCCCCAGCCCTAAACCACAAATCTCTTCTTCCAGGGCATCCCCTAAAGAGTTTCCAGCTCTCCCCATACCCTTGCTAGAAGCCCTTCCCTTAATCACTTAGGTGACGCTGGCTGAGTGAACAACAAGAGGGCCTCATTCCCTGAGCTCCCATGCAGGTACTCAGAAGCACCTTTTCTGTGGTCCTCGTTTGTGAGGTAACCTCCGAAACTGGGACCAATCGGGTGCACTACAGCTGCTACTCCACTTTCCTCGATTCACCATAGTCTAGGGACAGAGAATAAGCCTGAAAGTGAACATTTCTCCGTCCCAGTCTTGGCTCTGCCACTTAACCTGTTGTGGGAACTTGAGCAAGTCACTGAATTTTCTTAGCAGTAAGATAAGTAACAGGCACCTCCCAGGAGATGGAAAAGACCTTAGAACTCACCCAGTCATTGTATTAGATCAGATTTAATCCAGTTCCCTCATTTTACAGATTCAGGAAATTTGTGTTCTGGCCCATAATGTCACCATTAATGTGACACTGTTTAATGTGATTAAAATAGGTTTCTTCTAGTTTAAATCAACACTGATTGGAGATCCATTCTAGAACTCAGATATTTCTTCTCTATTACCATTCATAGCACCTGTTCCAAATTGAACCTGCTCTCTCCAAAGTTACTCTTAATTGATGAATCTAATGAACTTTTCTCAACTCTCATCTTTCTTGTTTCCTGTGACAGTCAACTACTCCTTTCTCTCTAGGATTTCCATACCATACTGACATCTTCTAGTCCTCTTCCTTCCTCCCTGACCACTTCCTTCTCAGTCTCCTTTCCTAGATCATCATACAGTGGTCCTCAAACTTTTTAAATAGGGGCCCTGTTCACTGTCCCTCAGACTATGGGAGGGCTGGACTAGAGTAAAAACAAAACCTCACACTCTGTTCTCCGCCCCTCAGCCCATTTGCCATAACCCAGCGGGCGGCATAAACGTCCTCAGCAGCTGCATCTGGCCCTCAGGCTGTAGTTTGAGAACCCCTGATTCAAGACCATGGAGAATAAGCAAAGCTCTATCCTTAACTCACTTTTCTCCCTTTATATTATTTGACTTGGTGGTCTCAGAACTTAGGAATTCAATTATCATCTCCAGGCAAATGATTCTCAGCTCTATTTATTGAGCACCAAATCTTCTCACCACCTTTAATTTCACATCCAGCTGCCTATTACACCATTCCAACAGAATATCCTTTACACATTTTAAACTCAACATATACAAGGCAGAATGGATTATCTTTCAAAACTCTCATCTCTTTTTAACTTCCCTATTATTGTGGATGACATTTCTGTACTTCTAGGTATCCAAGCTTACAACCAAGATGTCACCCTCAACTCTCCCTACTCTCTCATCCTACATATCTAATCTATTCTGTCAATTCTACCTTCTTAACACCCCTCACATACATGTCTCCTTCTCTCTAAAAAACACAATCACCACTGGCTCTTATTATCTCATTCCTGGGCTATTGAAATAGCTTGCTGGTAGGTCTCGATGCTCAAAGTTCTCCTTTCTCCAATCCATTTTCCATTCAATAATCAAAATGATCTTCCCAAAGTGCAGATCTGATCATATCACTCAACCCACTCTATTCATTTTCTTCCTAATACCCCCAAAAGAAATATATAAATATAAAATCTTGTGTTTGGGCTTTTAAATCTCCTCATACCCTGACCCTCTCCAACTTTTTCACTCTTTCACTTTACCAAGTACTGTATGCTCCAATCATTTCTCTCCTTGATGTTCTTAGCACATTTTGTTTCATTTCCCAACTTTGGGCCTTTTTCACCCTTTACCTGGATTGCTGTCCTTTCTCATGTTTGCCTCACGTCTCCCCTTCCTTTCTTCAAATCTCAGCTAAAATCCCACCTCCTGCAGAAAGTTTTTCTTGATCAAGCAAGTGACTTCTCTTTGAGAATATTTTTAGCTTATATAGATTTTCTTCTCATGCTTCCTTTCCCCAAAACCCCCACTGGAATTTGAACATTCCTTAAGAGACTATTTTTGCTTTTCTTTTTAACTCCAATACTTAACACTGTACTTGGCACCTAGTAGACAATAAAATGCTAGTTAACCCAAGACAATTAGTCTTTTTTATTTTGTTTTAGTACCACATTCAAAATTACCTGTTCTCTGCTCTCAAGCCAATAGTATCATCATTATAATTTTATTAAGAGATTCAAAGGTCACTAAAGCATCAGTATTAGGCTATTTAAGTGGGTTGAAAACCCACTTTTCTATTCTTTGGGTGTTAACAAGAAAACCCAAGGAAGTTTGATACTGTATAGTTTCAATAGTTAAATATAAGTATACAAAGTTACTTTATCTTAACAGTTTCAAAGCTCAAGGCTGACTTTTTTTTTTTAACTCTAAACACTATGCAAACATAAAGTAACTTGAAACAGTATTCAAGCAACTGTTACAAAGAAAGCTATAAAAAAGGATTCCCATGTAATGTTACATTGTCACTTCAATATAGGTCCCTTTTTTCTAAAATATTGATGGTTATGCTGATCCCTCCTTTATAGGATAACATTTGAAATTTTAAAGAAAATATAGAACTATATTTTGTCCTTAGGAATGATATAGTTCTCTCTGTTTTAATTATTGGATGAGGAAACTGAGGCCCTGAGAAATCAAGTAATGAACCTGGAATAACACAGGAGTAAATAGCAGAGCCTGGTTTAGAATTCCAAGTCCAATGATTCCAAATTCCACATTCTTTCCAAGTTGTTGGAAGGTCCCATTATACAATACTTTAATTCTGTGCACAGTTGTTATTGATTATGAATATATGCCTTAATGCATTATGAGAGACTTAAAATAAGGTGTGAGACTTAAAACAAGGTGATACATTTTAACAGTGATTAATGTCAATTCATACTTTCAGGCTCAAAATCTAAATTGAAGAAATACGAAAGAGAAGGCCTCAATTGACAAAAATATCATACGATCATAGATTTAGAAATGGAATGCACTTTCTAATCCAACTCCTTCAATTTACAATTGAGAAAACTTAGAGGGGCTACATGATTTGTCTAGGTTATACAGAATGAAATTCCAAGAACTATAATTTAAAGCAAGGTGCTCTAATTCTAAATCTAGCACTGTTTTTCCTGTGCAACAAAGTTGTATTTAGCAGCATGGAATAAAAACACTTTTTTTTTTTTTTAAAGACTCCTAAACTTGGAGCCAAGAGACAGATTTGTATCACAGATTCCAATTTTACTGGCTGTGGTCAAGTCATTTAATGCCTGAGAGTCATCTGCACAATGTGGCTAATAATTATACAACTTATGTCTTAGGGTTATTACCTTAAACAACTACATAAATGTAAGTTATTCTTATTAGCTATGAATGTATGGCATATAAACTCCACTGCCTCCTTGTAGCTACTCACTGATTTTTCTGCTCTTCCTTACTCACTCCCTATCTTATTCCCTAGAGAGCCTATTCCAACTTTTTTTTCTCTTTGTCACCCTGAATTTTGCCCTTACCATACTTGCAGTAGATGAAAGCCTACTTCACTAGAACAATATGAAAAGAACAAAATAATTTTTAAATAGTAGTAATAATTGACCTTTCTATAACATTGTACAAGCATTATTCTCATTTAATGAGAAAAATCACCCAGTATGATTTCCCTCAGCTCCTCATTCTTCAAAATATCTTTGCATTTTCACTTTCTCCTCTCTGAATATTACCTCTCTCACAGAATAAAAGATTTCCCTACTTCTCACTAAAATGAATCCCTATACCAGCATTCTTAATCCCATTGCTTCTTGCCCCTTTCAGGATCTGATTTCAACAATTATCACATTTCTCATACAACTTGTATCAATTCCTTTCTGATTTTTTTTTAATCTGCCTATAAGTATGTTCAGGTCTTTCAGTTCTAAAAACAAACAAAAACCTTTCTCCAGATTTCTATCCAACTTGACTATTACCTTCCCTTCTCCCAGCATCTTTTATGATACCTGAAAGAAACAGCAGGAAATAGGATAAATGAGCCTAATGATTCACCCAAAAAGGATCCCTACTCTCCTATTACCACTCTTTCCCCAGCCTCTTGCAATCTAGCTTCTAATTATCCCCACTTACCACTCTACCTCCTATACTCCATTGTAACTACCAAAATAGCTATAATAATTAGTATTAATGACATCTCGATCAGGAAATTCAGTATATTTTTTATGGTTCTTATTCTCCGTATAGTATTTGATAATTCTGATCACTGCCTCTGAGGCCACCACCATCCCTCCCCATCCCCACACTTAGCTGGATACTATTTCCTCTTTAGTTTCCTAGGTAGGGGAAGCATTGCTTTCTCCTTTGCTCAATCCTTGACCACTTGCCACTTCATTGTCAACCCAAATTCAACATACTAAATTCTATCTTCATCCTTAAAACTTTATCTGATCCTTTTCATTATTTCCATCATTGGTATCACCATTTTAAATCATAATTTCAGAATTTTGAGGTTGGGAAGGACTTCAGTGGCTGTCTACTCCAAACTATTCCTGAAAAGGAATTCCCCCTATCTCATGTATAAGTAAGCATCTAACCTGGAAGACTTTCAGGGAGGGAAAACTCTAATTATTAGGAAACTTGCTCATTATCTAACCTCTGCTGGAAGACTATCAAGGAGGGAAAGCTCTAATTAGTGGTAAACTTGCAAATGAGCTTAAACTTACCTTTTTGTATTTGTCACCCATTGTTCTTTCTGCCTTCTGAAAGAACTTGGTATTAACTATAACTACTCTCTCCTTCTCCATTCATCCTAAATCTGTAACCAATTCCTGTCAAATCTTCCTTTGCATTAAAATCCTCTCACTTTTCACTAGCCTTATACATACCCTAATACCTGGAGAGAATATTTCAATAATGTTCTAACAGGTTGTCCCACCTCCACAGTCACCTTTGATCCATCTTCTATATTGCTGCCAATAAAAAGGGGACAATAACTTCATCTACCTTGAATGGTTGTAGTGATGATCAATAATATATGTGAAGTGTTTTTGCAAACTTAAAAGCTCTACATAAATTTTAGCTATTATTATGCTACATATTCTGTGCTCCATCAAAACTGAATAGTTGCTCTGGTCAAATATGGGAGTCTATGAAAAAGGTAGTACCTCTGACAGAAATAATGAAGTTGAGCTTAGCCTTCAGTTTCCTATCTCTTAACTTTTGCTCATGCTGTTCCCTGTGTTTGGATTCTTTCCTTCCTCTTACTTTTTTTCTTCCCTTACCCCACTTCCCTCTTAAATTCCTAACTATTCCATAGAATCTAACTCAAAAGCTACATTCTCCAGTTGCCTTCTTGGATCTTTTTTGTAATTAACAATCTCCCTTCACCCCTAACCAAACAATAGTTCTCTATTTTACAAATTTCATATTAACTAATTAACTTATACGGTGATATATTGCAATTACCAATGTTTCTCTTGCCTCTACTACTCTTCTACTATTAAAGCAATGAAAGCTGAATGATCATATTGTAAAGTAAATTTGGATACTGGGTAGGGAGTTCCTTAACTTTATAACTCCCCCTAAACTTTGTAACCACTTCTCCCAACCATAAAGTATTAGTACTTAGTGCTTAACACAGTAGACCAGAAAATTTCAAAGGGACAGAAGGATTTTTGGTGGAAAAATATATTCTACCAACATCCAACAATAGCATTTCCTTGTAAGGAATGAGCTTCCAATTACTGAAAGTATTCAGAAAAACACTAGATGTTTACCTACAAGGGATACTATTAGGGATTTCTATTCTGACTGAGACTTTGGACTAGATAAGACCAATGCAGTCTGACTTTTCAACCTTTGGGTAGCAACAATTAACTACTAGCCATCACCTACATCCACATTCTATTAATTGTTGATAATGAATCAACCACAATTAACAAATCTCATTGGATACCTCTGAGGACACCAGTGACAATTAAGAACTATCCTGATAAATAAGATGCTATTTGTAAAGTGTTTAGGTTAGCACATAGTAGGTGTTTGATAAATGCTTGTTCTCCTCTCTTCCCTGCTTAATTGCATAAGATCATAATTTTAGGACTGGGAGAAATAGTCTACTCCAACCTAATCATTTTTATAGATAAGATAACTGAAGCTCATAGAGATTTATTAACTTATTCAAGTTCACAGATGCAAATAACAAGTCTAGGGCTTCATATCTACAACCTCTAATGCCAAATCCAGTGTTCTTTTCAATGCTTTGACCAAGACTACAATGTCAGGGTTAAGTAATACTTACTCCTTGAAATCAGTGGTATAACTTTTAATTCTGGTGTCTCAAAACTTTTAGAAAGAAATCTTTATTATTTTACAAATTCAATAGAAGATCTGCAATAGAGAGGACTTTCCCATAATTCAGAGATTGTTTGGACATTATCTGTACTTCATATCCATCTGGCAATGATATCCAAGTGCTAAGCAACTCATGTGAACACTCACATAATTTCCTTTTTCCTTTTTTTTTTTTTTTAACAAAGTCACAACACTAATGGAAAAGGGAAATACCATAACTAGTAATATTTAGAATCTAGCAAGACATTTCACAAAAGTCTCCCATGATTTCTTGATGGGTAAGATGTAATGATGAAAACTGAATAATTGGTGGTTGTTGTTATTTACTTATTTCAGTTATGCCCAATTCTCTTGACCCTATTTTGAGTTTTTTCTTGGCAAAGTGGTTGGAATGGTACTATTTCCTTCTCCAGCCATTTGACAGGTGAGGAAATTGAGGAGATTTAGTGCCTTTCCCAGAGTCACATAGTAAATGTCTGAACTAGATTTGAACTCAGTCCTCCTGACTCCAGGCCCGATGCTCTATTCACTGAGTCACATTACTGCCTCCTTATCATTTTTTTGATATTGCACTGTAACTATCCTTTCTTTGTATTACTAAGTATTATCCCATAAGATTCCAACAGATTGGAAGAGGGAACTAAAGCCATAAGATATATTTACTTACACCAATACCTACTTAAAGTCCTATGAATTCCTCATTATAAATTCTCCCTCTGTTCAAATAGATCACGGTAATTCTATGTGAGCTCCTTTACTATATATTTCTATAAATACCCTATAATAGAATTCCCCAACATCCTGGAGGCCTTTCTCTAGTTTTTGAAAGTGCTTCAAAGTTACTAGCACAGTTCTACCTGTCCATTTGTTATCCTTCAGTCTTACTACTTGACTATACCTTTTTTATGTATATCTTCTTCTCCAGCTATACATGCCCTGGTTGATGTTTGCAGATTCATTTCTTGCACACAAGTTCTTGCACACAATAACCTGTGGTTTGGGGAAATTCTCTGATACCCATAAGACTCATAAATAATTTACCTTTTCTTTTGTCTGGCTCACCCTCTCTATTCCTTTTCTGAAATCTTCCCTCCTGGAACTATTCGTACTATAATCTTCCATACTGGAAACTTCTAGCCCCATGCTATATTTAATGAGGCCTCCCTAAGGATCCTGGTTAGCCTGTGTTCCTGTAACCTTTTTTGCTTATGACATCAGAAATAGGTAACCAATGGACATGCCTGAGTGAGAAACTACCCCTCCCCCCTGTAAAACCCATGACCCTCAGTAATATAGCTGTCTTTAAGGGTTAATTTTCAAGTTCTCTCAGATTCCTTCCAACTGTGAAATGCTGTTATTCTTTGATTCACATTTACAAAATTCAGTGCTTTCTGTTCCTATCTATAAAGATAAAAAAAATCAAATCAGAAATCTAAGAGATCCTACCTAATATATAATCATAGAGAAAATTCTGTAGACTGTTCATCAATAGCGTATTATCATAACAAAATAGGAAAGCCTAAGTTCAAATCACTTCTCTGATACTTATTCTATGGGGAGAGTTATAGTCTTTTTTTAACCTCAGCTTGCTGGCCTATAAAACAGGGGAAATAATACTAATGTCTGTTTCAGGTTGAAGAGAGGCTCAAATGAGATTATATGGGAAAAGCACTTTGAGCTCCATATAAATGTCAGTTATAATCATTAATCCTGGAAGACTTAGAGTAGTCTTATCTTCCAAAACAAGAATAGGGGCAAGTCACTGAACCCCTCAAGCTCCAAAATCCATTGTTAGAAGACTCCTTACTTGTGAAGATACAATCCCAGTCCTCTGAGTGGGGTTTTTGAGCAGCAAAAGCTTCAGTTCTCAGCTAGTCTCCTTTTGGAGAACTCTTTGGGTCCTTGTCAACTTCAAGTTTTCTTTGAGTATTGAGTTGGTTTTTAGTTCTGAGAAAAATTATAGAGGCCAATCCTGCTTCAAGTTACTTAAAGAAAATATTCTGGAGGCATGGTTTGAGTTGTTTTCTTTCTTTCTTTTTTTAAAGAAAGTCTGGGGAATCAGTTAATGGATGTGAAAAAGCAGCACATTCCAGAGAGGAAGGAAAAACAGTACAAAAGCAGAGTTAGAAGAGTGTCAAGTTCAAGAAAAAAAAAGCAAGGCATCATGTGTGGAGCTTTAAGAAGTAGTCTTTGAAGATCTTTGAGAGAATAGTTTCTGATAGAGTGGGAGAACTGGGATCCAAAGAGCAAGAATTTAAGGAAAGGATGGGAGGGTAGCATATCAGAGGCCATGAGAGTAGTTGACTACTTATAGGAGTTTAATGATGAAAAAAAATTTGTTGTAGGATTATAGTTTATGAAATGGTTGGCCATAAAGGGAAAAGTATAAGGAAGATGTGAAAGTGTTTGCAAACCAACAGATGTAAGACCCAGTGGAAACTGCTTGGAGATGAGAAAATAAAAGAGAAATGCAAGTCAGCAGCATTCAGTGAGAAAGATGGCAGTAACTGAGTAATATATGAAAGAGAAAGCAGAGAAAATGCTTTTGTGTTTTATATATACCTATATATATATTCATATATACATATAAATTCATGTACCTAAACTGATGCTAAGTGAAAGTGAGCAGAACTACTGTACACAGTAACAAGATTATGAGATGACCAACTGTGATGGGCTTGGATCTTCTCAACAATGAAGTGATTCAAGGCAGTTCCAATAGACTTGTAATGGAAAGTAACATCTACATCCAGACAGAGAACTCTGAAGGGTGAATGTAGATCAAAGTATAGTATTTTCACCTTTCTTTGTATGATAGTGTTTGTTGTTTTTTTCCTTTTCTCATGCTTTGTCCCTTTTGATCTGATTTTTTTTTCACAGAATGACTAATATGGAAAAATGTTTAGAAGAATTGCACATGTTTAACCTATATTAGATTCCTTGTTGTCTTGGTGAGGGGAGAGAGGGAAGGAGAGGGAGAAAAAATTGGAACACAAGGTTTTGTGAAAGTGAGTATTTAAAAAACAGGTTCCCCCCCCCCCATATATTTGGAAAAATAAAATAATATTAAGAAAGAAAAGAAAGAAAGAAAATATTCTGGGACAACATTTGAGGAACAGGAGGTCTCCTTCATGAACCTATCCCCACTTTGTTACTCTAGAGACTTTGGAGAGTTTCCTCTAGGATGAGATCCAGAACACCCTCTCTTACTTGAGTTGAGTTATCTTGCTCCAAAAGGGAAAATCCCTTAGCTCTATAGTATCTGCTATATATTCCCCTATGTATTTGTTATTATTGTTGTTTAGTTATTTCAGTTCCATCTAAATTTTTTTTTACAAAGATATCAGAGTGATATGTTATTTCCTTCTCCAGCTCATTTTAGAGATGAGCAAACTGAAGCAAATAGGGTTAATTTACTTGGTCAGGGTCATATAGCTATTAAGTGTCTGGGACCAGATTTGAACTTAGAAAGATGAGTTTTACTCACTCCAAGCCCAAGACTTTATCTACTGTGCCACCTAGCTGCCCCTTCTTCTATGTATATCTTCTCCAATATCTGTATTTCTGTGAATTGAATAAATGGACTTTGGTATCTCTGTGTGTATTCATTGTGAAACTGGTATTAAATGGAGAAAAGGTACAAAACTTGTTGTCCCCCTTCCTCCAAAAATGATAAAGTATTCAAATGTTCGCTAGAATCTGATCATATTCCTTAAATGAACAGTATTTAAGGGAGCAGACAGCTATGCTTTTCCACTAACACCTTCTGTCTGAGGACAACAAAGTGATGACCTCTAGCCCCAATTTCCTGCTTTTTCTCTTAGCAGGAAAAACAGTATCCCTGAGAGAAGGTGGGGAAAGAAGAGGTTAAAGATGTCTTTTGTGCTCTGGAGACTAAAATTATCTTACCTACAAGGAAAGAGACTGAGGCAATGTGCTGAGCCAATGATACTTTATTAAAGGGTCCATGGTCCCCTCTAAATAAGTGGACCTCATATTTCCCTCACAATCTGAGATGTTCCCTTTTTTCACAGCCTTGTATTTATAAAGTTTGATACCCAAATATACCCAAAAGAGGGGTGGTAAAATATAGAATCTCTTTGGTTAATAGATCTTGCTCTTGAAGTTCAAAAATGACATATTTGCAGGAAGGAGGAGTGGGTCACAGATTGGGTGAAGCATGGGGCATCTCTCCTGACCAAGGAAGATGGTTGGGCATTGGGTCATGTTGGACAAGAAAGAAAGGTCTGACGACATGCAAATAAATTGAAGGATTTTCCACTTCATTAAATCACCTCCACCACACTGAACTTGGTCACCATGACAAGATAAAACAAAGATGGAGGACCCCTCATTAGCTCCCTATGAAATCAGTAAGTAAACTTAGAACCTGCAAGTCACAACTCTGAGATCTAGTAGGCAGAATGATAATCACTACCCCTATAAAATTCTATCAAATTGATTAATACTGATTGAAATAGAGTAGGGTTCCAAATTATTTCTCACCCTGCCTCCCTTGGAGCCCCACACATAAGGATAGCAACCCTCACTATAGATGGATATATACATGTAGAACCTTCTCCTCTCTCTTGCCTCTACATATGTATGTGTTATGTGTATATGCATATACACATGAAATATATAGTTCATATATGTGTGTTATATATGCATACATTTGGGTACATACATGTGTAGATATAAAGTTTCTCTGAAAGGGATCTAAGTTTCAGAGAAAATCCTGACCTGAATATAAAAGGAGTTTCTTTACACAAGAGCTCCTTGTACCAACAAAGCAATGAAATCATTCAGGGAGGGAGGGAGAGAGGGGAGAAGGGGGAGGAGTGGTTTAAGGAGGAGAAAGGAAAAGGGCTAAGTCCTCTGATATATTGCCATCATCTGAGCAATAGAAAAATGGGTCAACAAAATCATTCAATGGAAATGGTGCTGCTTCTGAAGAGAGAAATGCTGAAATGATGGCAAGTGTGCAAAACTGAGGGATGGTGATGGATCATGCAAGCTGGGCTGATGCCAATCTTTTCTTTTCCACTATCTTCTGGGGCAGAGCTGTGCAACTGTTCCACAAGAATCTCTGCTTCTATATAATCTCTCTGCAGGAGAGGAGAAAATGAGGATTAAATG
Source organism: Sminthopsis crassicaudata (assembly GCF_048593235.1). NCBI lineage: Eukaryota > Metazoa > Chordata > Mammalia > Dasyuromorphia > Dasyuridae > Sminthopsis > Sminthopsis crassicaudata. Next base: position 380,800,177 of record NC_133620.1, on the reverse strand, counting down.
ATCACTTGGAGGCTGGTTAGCGACATAGTCTTTTTAAAATGGAACAAATACAATATAATAGAATCTCATTTTAGAACTGATTTGGGAAAGGGAAAATGTAATTAAATTCAATTTAGTACTGACTTGTTAAGCACTTAGTGTGATGCTTAACACTGAGATAAAATTTGTTTCATAGACTTTTGTCTTATAGTGAGAGATGACCCTTGTTGAACAAAGTACCTAAAGTAATATGTTTTGAAGTTTTCAATAGCAACAATCCTTTTTTAAAAATGAGGCTGTTTATAAAAATTAAGGTATATTGTTTGTAAGGGGTAGGATTGATTGCAGGTGAGATCAGTTTGATGATATTATGAATATGAACTTTTGTTTGTAAATATCTGAGGGACATTTTCTTTTTGAGGGTAGTGTGTATGCTGATGCTTTGCTAAAAGGCTATAAAAACTCCTGTGACTAGCACCCAACAACTGTGGTCCTCTCCAATATGATTTAGTAACTGACAAGTTGATAAACCCTTCATTAAGGAGTCACAACTCTGCTTAGATTCTATATAAAATTCAGACTACTCTTCTCCTTTCTTCTTGAACCTACTTGTAGACTAGAGGGACATAGGAGCAGTTAATGATAACAAAGCTTTTAGACCTTAAGTTCCTGGCTGCCTTTAGCTGAAACTTCCTTGTTTAAACATCCAGAGTCTAGATTGATTAAAAGTTCAGAGTCTAGATTGTTGAGAACTAAGTTCTCTGCCCAAGAGGTGACCGCAAGTCAGGGCATCGATAGAGTTCTTATTGAAATTAAGCCATCGAAAAGAATTTTTCAGCACTTTGAATGTGTCAAACATTTTATTAAACAATAGAAATAAATAGAAAAAGCAAAATAATCTCTTCTTTCAAGGACCCAAGATTTTAATGAAGATAACTCATATATACATGCCACAAATATATGTGTATATATATTCACACAATATATATACATGCACTGTAAACATGCATATAGGTATGATTATACATACACATGTGTGTATATAGATAGATGGTTCACAGATGATATATAGAGAATATATAGGTGGTAATCTTAGAGAAGTTTATAGCAGCTGGAGGGGACAAGAGAGGTGACCTTTGATATTAATATATAGCAAGCCAGAATTCTAATACGTGGAAGTAAGGAGGAAGAGCATCCTATACATAGGGGAAAGCTAGTGTAAACATGGGGACAGAAGATGGAGCTTCATTTGGGAAGAACAGCAAATAGACCAATAAGGATAGATCAGAGAGTGCCTGCATCGAATAAAGTATATGTCTGAAAAGGTAGAAAAGAGCCAAGTTGTAAGGAAATTTAAATGCCAAATGATGGAGTTTATGGTTAATCATACTACTAATAAAGAGGGCTGTGATATTAGTAAAAAAAAAAAATTACTTTGGAAGATGACTAGAGGATAGATTATAGTGGGAAGAAGTGAAGCAAACAAACCTATTAGAAGACTTTTGTAGTAGTCTAGGAGAAAACTGGTAGCTAGAACTGTGGTGGTGGCTGTGTCAGTGAAGGGGACATAACTAAGAGATAAAGCGAAAGTAGAATGACAAAATTTAACAGCCGATTGGTTATATAGGGCAAATGAGAGTGTGGAGACAATGATGGCAATGGAGTTGCAAACTTGGGTTACTAAGAGGATGATCATGGCCTAAGTAGTAGTAGAGAAGTCATTCAATCAGTTAATAAACTTTTCTTATGTGTCAGGAACTTTACTAAGAGCTAAAGATATAAAGAAAGGTAAAAGCTAAGCCTTGCTCTCAAGGAACTTACAGTCTACTGGAGTAGACAACATTCAAAGAACTATGTAGAAAAATGCTACATACAGAAGAAATTAGAAATTATCAATAATGGAAGACACCAGAATTAAGGAGGATTTTTAAAAGCTTCCTATAGAGCCAAGCTTCTTAAACTGTAGATTGTGACCCTAAATGGGAACTGCATGTGAAGTTTTGCAAACTTTATAATTTATTATTAGTAAATGTTTGATTTGTGTGCTTATTTTATATACCTATATACATGGGATCACATAAAAATTTCTCAGTTGAAAAGATGTCACAGGTGGAAAAAGTTTAAGAAGTCCTACTGTAGTAAGTGGGATTTGGGGATTGAAGGAAGTCAGGGAAGATAGGATGTAGATATGAGAAGAAATCACTTTCCAGGCATGGGAGATAGTCCATGAATATGACCAGATCAAAAAAGAGATGGGGGGGGATTTAAGGAGGGAGATGAAATGTGGGAAGTTAGAGTTCTGTTCTAGGTAAATTTGAAATGTTTATATGATGTTCTATTCAAATTGTTCAATAGGCAAGTTTTTGGTGTGGGACTGGAGCTCAGGAAAGATCCTTGGGCTTGATGTGTAAATCTAGAAATTACAAGCATATTGAATCTATGAGAGTTGACAAGATTCACAAATGAGAGAGTATAAAGCAGAGATATCAAATTCAAATAAAAATGAATGTCATTAAAATGTATATAAGAATCCTTGTGGATTGCATATGAAATTTGTTTTTAAAAGTATTATTATCTGTTTAATTATATTTTAATTCATTTTGTCAAATATTTCCCAATAGAATTTTAATTTGATTTGGGCCATACTCACGATAAGGGCTGCAGGCAGTATATGGGCACATCTGGTGTAGAGAGCAAATAAGAAGTACATAGACAAGTGCTTGTACGTGGCCCAAGAGTGTATTTTTCAGATTTGGTGAGAAAGCAGATGGCTAATCAAAAGCTTAAAAATTCAGCCATTCATCTTCTAAAGGGAGAGAAAACATCTTTAATGTTTGATTTCCTGTTTCTCCAAGAAAATCATGACATCAGGGAGATGTCATGACTTGCAATTGAATTGGATTTAAGTGAGGGAAGTCTGTGCAAAGTTACCAGCCTCACTTTCTCTTCTGATCATCTGGGTCTGTTGGAAAATATTAGCAACACTGGATGTAGTGAGAGGTTTTGGCATTTTTAAACTAAGATCTTTAATAGGTCTTAGTTTGACTGAGGCAACACCCAATCTGTGTTTAAGATTAAGGTGGGAAATGAAGCAGAGAATGGCCTTTTCCCTAGTCCAAATAAACACACACACACACACACACACACACACACACACACACACGCATAGACATACATAAAATTGGGATAAGACTCTGGGGTTTCTGGCCAAAATAGAAACAATTGCTATTTGCATTCACTCTGAGCCAAAAAATAAGCAAGTCAGGCTTGACCCTCTACCTATTATTGGTCAATCAATAAGAGCCAGAATGATTTGGGTTTAAGACAGGGTCCTAGCCAAAAATCCCCATATTATGTCATTAAGTTATAGTGATCAAATAGTTAGAAGAGGTTCATTAACGGGAGAATTCATTGTCTCCACTTCTGAACAGAATTGAGGATGATTTTCAAATCAAAGAGAAAGTCATACCAAAATATCACATTAATCACTTGCTATAGCACCACTAAAAATCATATTCAATAGGTATTTCATCTCATGGAAGCTTTCTCCAATAATATTATTTGGATTTCTCTTCACAGCTGCAAAAGTGGAGACATCAGTGGAGGGCTAAATATCAAGCCCTTGCCACCCTTCCTCCCTATTTCAGTGAGCTATTCAAACTTGGCAGATACAACAGGAGGGGAGTTAATTGCTTATTGAACACTGTCGCCAAAGTTTGTTTACTTTCTAGGACTCTAAATGAGTTGAGTGCCTTAAATTTTTCTGTATCTCTTTATTGGGTTTCTATGAATCTTTTATATCTTATGTACTTTTTGTTGAAAAGAAATAATAGCTGTCTCATATGTGATATGCAGGAGTTGAAGACATTGTTACCTACATTTGGAGAAACACATACATAAGATATACTATGAGCATAATTTAAAATAATCCTGAAGTTGTGAGAAATGAACAAGAGAGAAAAAAATTACTTGTTTCAGTCCCCAGAATCAGATCTGGTTCATGTGAATCAGACTAGACCTTTCATTTTTTCTTCATCTTTTAAAGGCCTTTGTAAACTTTTTCAACCTCAAGAACAAATTTACAAATTCAAATAAACCATATTTTTTGAAAAATCAAAGCAATAAATCTCTTCCTTATTTGTCCTTGGGATGTAGCTTTATTATACACCAGTGCACAAAACATAACTTCTGGCATACAAACATGACAAAACACTAAAGCCTTTTATGTTCATATGGAACTTTCAAGTAAGAAGAATACCTGCCTCCTGCACTCCTCTCCAAATAATTCCATTTAAGATGTATTGTTTGGGGGCAGCTAGGTGGCGCAATGGATAGAGCACCAGCCTTGAATTCAGGAGGACGCAAGTTCAAATCTGATCTCAGACACTTAACACTTCCTAGCTGTGTGACCCTGGGCAAGTCACTTAACCCCAGCCTCAGTGGGAAAAAAAAAAAAGATGTATTGTTTGCATGACCACGCCTCCCTCTATAGATTTCAGGTTAATTGATAGAACCTATCAAGCTTTTAAAGCCCTTAAAGCCCTGGCCCTTCCTAACTTTCCAGTCCTTTTACATTTTACTCTTTACATGTATTCACTGATCCAACTACCCTCATCTACTTGTTCTTCCTCACACAAAAAACTCCATCTTTCATCTCCCACCTCTGTACCTTTCCTCAGTTTGTCTCCCATGCCTCAAATGTTTCTTGTCCCTCACTCTGTCTCTTATCTTCCCTGGCTTTCTTTGTATCTGCAGCATTTATACCTGGAATACCTGGAATATACTTGGTTTTTGATTTGTAAGTTTGTTTGTATTTGCTCTGTCAAACAAAATGTGTCAGAAAAAATAACAGTAACAACTTCAACGGATATAATTGTTAACTTCAACCTATATATGTAAAAGATTTCTGGATCTCTAACAATAAACAATCAAAATCAAAAGATCTCTGAGATTTCATCTCACACCCTGCAAACTGAAAAAGAGAACAGAAGATAAGAATCATCAGTATTGGAAGCATTGTAGAAAGACGGGAGTGCAAGGGATAATGCTGTAAAAAATTACCCATGCATATATACTGTCAAAAAAAGTTATAATTATAAAATTAATTTAAAAAAAAATACAAATAAATTTTTTAAAAATAAAAGAAAGATAATAGACGAAGCTGGAAATTTTTCTTCCGATAGGACCCTTTCTGAGAAAGCAATTTGGAATAATATTTAGACAAAGATACATGGGAAGACTTTTTTGAACTGATACAGAGTAAACAGAAATATGAATGCAAAAATGCACAAATGACTACAATGATAGAAATGGAAAGTGCAATAATAAATGAAATAAAAATTGAATGCTCTGTAATTATAATGATCATGATTGGCATAAAAAATTTAAAAATGAATTCTTATCCTTTCCTTTTAGAGATAGGGAATTATAGATGTGGAATACAGGATAAAATGTCAGATTTGGTGGTTTTTTAAAGTTAGTTTTCCTGAAATACTTTTCTTTCTCTCTCTTTTATTCTTTATTATTAGGGATGTAGAAGGCAGGAACTCTGGAGAAATATACTTGAAACAAGAATGCTTACCACAGGTGTTAACTCAGTGGCATTGATATGATAATGATTCTTTAGTATACATATACTTAGTATTTAGTATGGTGATGTAATGGTTCTCTAGTTCACTCATATTCAGTGTGCTGTAATGATGTAATTATAATAAGGTATATAAGGACTAAGAAGGACAGGAAGAGAGACATTCCATTTTTGACCATCCTCTTGGTGGCTCTCCTGCCTCCCGCACTCCTTCACTAAGATCAAGGTTGGTCCTGAGGTCCTCTAGAAAACTAGGTAACACATTACAAGGGATAAGTTCCTGGGAGAGAGAGAGGATTGGTGTATGATGAAGATATAAGAATAAAACACATCAGAAAACTTTTTTTTAAAACTCATAACACAATTTGAGATATAAATACAGTCTTCCAAAAGCAGACATCAGTCTCAAAAATCCAATTTCATTACAACAGAATGTGTCTGTATTCTTCTACAATAAGTCACAAAGAAATTCCAGTCTGTTTCTCATACCAGACAAATATGAAAGGGGGAAATGGGGAAATTTTTTTATAATAACTCACATTAACTGAAAGGATAATCAATGCATTAATACAGTTGTTGCAAACGTGTGACTGATCCCCATCAATATTTTGCTAGTTATTCAACATTTTCCAAAATATTTTTTGATTTGAATCATTGACGTTACTTTTCAAGTTATTAGCTGATAGGCAATTTTACCAATAAATTTGAAACATCTAAACAAATAAAAGGCATACTATGATAATTGGTTACTTATCTCACTTGGCAGTACACCAAGTTCAAGAATTTAACCATTAGTTCCATGAAAATATCCATGAAGATAATAGTAACCTTTTCCCTCCTTTTTCCCTTTTTTCTTTCTTTTGTAGTTAAAAGAAATAATCTTATACCTAGACATCACATTTCTTGACTTCCTGTGGCAAAATTTTCTGAACTTCAGAAGCATAAATACTTTAAGATGACTTCTATTTTTATTTTTGCTGATAAAATTTAGTTTCAAATTTAGTCTACGGTATAAAGATCTGTAATTGGGATTGTCTTTGGCAGTGTTATTGTCAATCATAATTTCTTGTAAACTCCATTTTAATAAGCTTTTAAAGAAAAGTTTTCACCAAAATACAAGAAACTTCATATGTGAAAGCTAAGATATCTTTTGTTAAATATGTGAAGTGATATCAGATTGGCCACCACAAATACTATTTACTTCACAGTAGCACTAGCTATAAAATGTTCTTTGTAAATTGTCATTCTTTTAAAAAATAAAAATAAAAAACTCATTTCCTTGATATAATTAATTCCCAATGTGGAAACCAGCACTATTAGGACAGATAACAACTAATCTATAACAAAACCAGAGAGATTTACTTGGGTTACAAAGAGATTAAATGACTTTCTGATGGCCATGTAGCTAGTAAATATCAGAGACAAGCTTTGAATTCTGATCTTTCATGTTCTCAGGCTGGCCCGTTACCAACTGTGTCATGCTGTAGCTCTTCTTTAAAAGACATAATTATAGGGGCAGCTAGGTGGCGCAATGGATAGAGTACCAGCCTTGAATTCAGGAGGACCCAAGTTCAAATCTGATCTCAGACACTTAACACTTCTAGCTGTGTGACCCTGGGCAAGTCACTTTACCCCACCTCAAAAAAAAAAAAAAAAGACATAATTATATAAAGAAAAAACTTAGGGGATCAATAAAGAAATTGTGTTCCTGATCTTTGGATAGTGGTAGAATTATGAAAAGGCAACTTGGTGGCTCAGTGGATAAAGTGCTAATTCTGGAGTCAGAAAGACCTGAGTTACATTTGGTCTCAGACACTTACTAACTGTGTGACACTGAGCAAGTCATTTAACCTTTGTATACCTTAATCCACTGGAAAAGGAAATGGCAAAGCACTTCAGTATCTTTGCCAACAAAACCCCATGTACAGTGTGATCTATGGAGTCACAGAGAGTTGGAAAACACTGAACAACATCAATAAATGAGCTCATGAGCAAAAAAGATGTAGAGATGATTACAAAAAAAAAAGGTGTGCAATTTTGATTATATAAAATTTAAAAGGTTTGCATAAACAAAATTAATGGAGCTAAAATTAAAGGGAAATGAATAACTGGAGAAAAAATATTTGGATCATTTCTCTGATAAAAATTTTATATCAAAAAACAAATAGTATTCACTTAAGTTTATAAGAATAAGAATCATTTCCCAATAAATAAATGGTCGAAGAATATGAATAAGTGGTTTCAAAAGGAAGTTATCTAATCTATCAGTGATCACACAAAAATGATCCAAATTATTAATAATTAGAGAAATGCAAATTAAAGGAACTCTGAAGTTCCATTTCATAGCTATCATATTGGAAAGATGACCCCCAAAAAAGGATATAGCAACACCTATATTAGTAAAAACATAGAAGCTCCAGGTATATGGAGACTCCTGGACTTAACAAGAGGACTAAAGTAGGAAGTCAAGAATCTATGAGAAACTGTTTGAATTTATTTGTAGAGGACTTGCTGTCAGTAAGCCTCATTATCCCATACATAAACTAGAATTATATAGTATTTCTTAGAATCATAGATTTAGAGATAAAAGGCTTTAAGATTGTTTAATTTGATCTTAGTTAAGGAAACTAAGCCCAAGAAAGGTTGTAACTTGGTGAGATTTCATAGTAAGTGACAAAAATTCCCCAAGTAACAGATCTGTCTTTTACTGGTTTTTCTTTTTCTGCCAAATCTAGCTTAAAAAACAAATGAAACCTTTTTAATTAAGAACTCATGATTAGAAAAGTCTCTTCTGATGTAGGAGTGGGATAGTCCCTTGTCTTGTTTTCTTAATCTCTCAGTTAACCTAAAAGTATAAAATGACCATAAGAAGGTAAGCTTTATTTTACCATTATTTTCCAAAATAAAATATATAGTCTTCTTTGGGGAAGAAACATAATATGCAAAGAAAAAAAAAAAAAAAGAAGAAGTTTCTCTGTATTTGTGTTTCAAATTTTCTGTCTTTCTGTGTCTCTGCTTCTCTTTGTGTCTCTGTGTCTTTGCCTCTCTTTGTGTCTCTGTCTTTATCTGTCTGTCTCTCTTCCATCCTTTCCCCCACTAATTTGCCATTGCAAAGCCAGGTGTTTCCAAATTCACCCAGCTGGGGTCCTCAGGGACCTAATTTTCCAACTAACACCATCATTGCTCCCAGTTTGCTTCAGAAGGAATCCTTTGGGCTATTGGCCCACTGGGATTATAGTGTAAATGATACAGACACTGGGCAGGAGAACCAGGACTGGGTATCTATTTCCTCTTCACTGAATTTATAGTAGTGTATTATCTACCTAGCAAGGCCATCAGGACATCATTTATCATGTTTATAAATAGATTAAGCATCTGTGTATTCCAAGTATTCTTCTGAGTGGAAAATACAATCATAATAAAATAAGAAGAGAGATTATTATTTGGGTTTGTTTTTTAGTACTTGGTTTACATAACAGGAGAGGGGATTTTCAGATGCACTCTGGAGGGGGGTTAAAAGTTTGAGATTTCATGACATCAAAATCTTAAGAGCCAAAATGTAAGATTTTTTGGGGGAAAAAAAAGAATGAACAGATCCATTAAAACATTAAAGCACATGGACTGCATTTAAAGTATAACAAGTACCATTCTCTAATAGATAAGCAATCAAAAGAAAGGCATAGTTCTTTGGAAGAATTGCTCCGAATCATTAATATTAAGAGGAATAAATCACAACAACCTAGAGGTTTCACATTACATTTGGTAAATTGCAAAAAACGATGAAGATGAAAGTTTGAAATAGTTGGTTTCAATGGAGGATTTATGAGAAGACAGGTTTACTCTTACCAGGTTCATAAACTGGTGAATTGGTGCAGCTATTTTGGAAATAAATGTAGAATTGTCTAAGAAGAGTGACTAAACTGTTCATGCCTTTTGACTCAAAAGTTTCTGCTATTGGGTCTATTGTTTCCCATGTGATCAGTGAAACAAAAATGTCCACAATACTTTCTATGTGATTGTCTTCTATGAAGTGATTGTCAGTTAAATTGATAATGGCCCAATGAATTGTGGCATAGGAATGGAACTGAATATTATTGTGTAGCAAAATATGACAAATAAATAGAATTCAGAAAAATAATGGAAGTCTTAGATGTACTGAGTCATAGTGAAGTAAAAAGAACTAGGAGAATATCATAACAATGATGATGTGACAACAAGAGGTAGCAATAAAACTTTTTTAAAAAGGAAGTGGCCAGTAGGGGCATGGTTCTCAGAGCTGTACTAGTGTGCCATAATTGTTTCCTATCTGCTTAAAAGAAATTATGTTTTAATTGTCTGTGATCACCAGAAGTAAATATGTGTTCAAAAGGGGCTTGAAGAGGAACTTAACCTCTCTCTGTATATCTAAATAGTAAGACAATAACTGTCATAAGCCTCAGAGGGGAAAACAGTCTCAGTCCCATACCTTCCATATCCAGGCTGCACAGCGCCTTGAAGTCATGGTATTGCTATTTCTTTTGTTCTTTTATGTTTCTTTTTTCCTGTTCTTAAATAAATGAGCTTTTGGGGATGGAAGAACTCTTCACAGATCCTCTGTTTAAGAAGACAGCTAGGGCATCCATCTTCTCATGTCCCTTGACTACATTCCTCTGGACTTCATCATGTCTCTGTACCAGAGGACCTCACCCTTTCCTAGTTTTATATGGGTTATTCTTCCCCATTAAGTTATGAGCTTGTTGAGAGGAGGGACTGTCTTATCTTTCTCTGCATTCTTAGTGCTTAGCACAGTGGATGATATATAGGAGATAATAAATATTTATTGACTGGTTGGGAAAAGCCCTAACCAAGGCCTACTGAGCATTATTACTACCAATCTTATTGATAAGGAAACTGAGGTAAACAGAGTTAAGTGACTTGCCTGGGATCACATAGCTAATAAGTGTCTATCCATTGGACCATCAAGCTGCCTGGAGTTAGGCAAAACTGAGTTTAACTCCTGCCATAAGCACTACTAGCTATGTGACCCTGGGAAAATCACTTAATCTTCTTCAGCCTCAGTTTTCTTATTTGTATAATGAGTTAAAAATAATAGCACCTAACTCACAGGTTCTTGTGATTATGTTAGCTATTATTATTATTTAAGATAAAACAGACATTTTGAAAGCAAGGATCTCATAGCACATCTAGATATGCTCATAAAATAATATTTTGCTATAATTTGCATACACAAACATTTGTAATGAAGTTGTAATTCTTTCATTCTAAGACACCTTATGCTATTCCTGGGTTCAATAGGGGCAGGACACAGTGAGAGGAAGAGGAAGGAAAAATATTCTGTTCATTCGCTTATTTAATTCAGTTCCTACTTTCTGTTCAGACATATCACCAGGAATCAAACATATAATTGAAGAACACTAGCAAATAATAATTATCAAGGAAGAATATCATAAAATATATCTTAAACTTTGATAAATAAATAAATAGAAAATAATACTGATTTTCCCAAACACTCTTGTGAATAGACAAAAAAAACACAAAAAAACATTTTGACTTGATTCCTTCTTTGATCCTATCCTTTTATGGTCCTGTATTATAGTTATTTTCAGAAAGTTAAATCTTTTTAAATAATCACTCTCTTCTTGATACTCTTCTCTCTAGGCTTTTGGAATATTTCGTTTCTGGTTGTCCTATCTACATTCTTCAGTCTACTTTCCTGGATTTTCATCTCAGTTATGCCTATTGACCATGGGTATCCCACAAGGCTCTGTTCTGGACTCTTTTATCTTCTCCCTCTATACTACTTTCTCTGGAGATTTCATCATCTCAGGTTTCATCTCTATGCTGATGATTCTCAAATGTATTAACCAATCCAAACCTCTCTGCTGATCTTCAATCACATATCACCAAGTGCCACATCTCAGACTAGATGTCCTGTACATACCTTAAAAGTGCCATCTCCAAAACAGAACTCTTTGTTTTTCTCCCTAAATTATCCCTTCTTCCAAACTTCCATGTTTCTGTAAGGGCATCTCCCAGTCCCCCAGGCTCTACTCCTTGACTCTTCACTAACTCTTACTCTCCATATCCAAACTGTTGCCAAATTCTGTTGATTTTACCCTTGCAAGTCCCACCTCTAACCTTTTCATTTTTCCAACACATTACTCACTGCCATGTACTTTGTCATCCAGTCTTGCCTCCTTTGTGCTCCTCAAACAAGTCTTTGGACTCTGGGCATTTCCTCTGACTCTCCCATGCATGGAATTCTCTCCCTTCTCAACTGTGCCTCCTAGCTTCAATCCCAGAAAAAAATCCTATCTTCTTTAAGAAGCTAGTCTGAATCCCTTTTCATGTTTAGTGCCTTCCCTCTATTGAAAGCTTCTAATCTATCCTGTCCATAGATCATTAATATGTATTTATTTGCCTCATCCTCTCTATCCAAGGATAAGCTCCTCAAAGGCTGAGATTGGTTTTTGCCTGTTTTTTTCTATTCCCAGCACTTAGCGAAGTACCTGGCACATAGGTAGACAATAAATGTGTTGTTTAATTGAACTGGTCATCATACTAGCAGTTCTTGGGGCAGGTTTACTGAGAAGTTCTTGAATGGATTGTCAACTCCCTATTGAGAAACTCCTCCAAAGATAGTGGAGGAATGGTTACTTTGTGCTTCTAACATACTTCCAGGAAGATCAAAAGAAGGGATGCTTTGAGAAACTACCAGAAGACTCCCTCTTCCAAGACCTCCTCTCCTCCATCTTCCCCTTCCACCATTCAGGTACTCCAGCTCAGTTCTACATCACAATAAATCACACTCACAGCTAGTAATACATTCACAATCACAGACCATTCCGCTATACATATTTCTACAAATATCATGCTGCACAAGAAAAGTCAGGTCAAAGAGGGGAAAATAAGAAAGAAAACAAAATACAAACAAAACAACAAAAAAAAAGTGAAAATACTATGTTTTGGTCCACATTCAGTTCCCACTGTCCTCTCTCTGGGAGTAGATAACTTTTTTCATCACAAGATTATTGGAATTGGTCTGAATCACCTTGTTGATGAAAGCCACATCCATCAGAATTGATCATCATAATCTTGTTGTTGCCATGTAAAATGATCTACTGATTCTGCTCATTTCACTTAGCATCAGTTCTTGTAAGTCTCTCCAGATCTCTCTGAAATCATCCTGCTGGGGCTGATTCCATATTAAGAAAACTACTAGCATAATTGACTATATCAATGACCAAACTAACAAAAATCATATGATTATCTCAATAGATGTAGAAAAAGCATTTGATAAAATCCAACACCCATTCCTATTAGAAATACTAGAGTATATGAATAAATAGACTTTTCCTTAAAATGATCAGTAGCATCTATTTAAAATCATCAGCAAGCATCATATGTAATGGAGACAAACTAGAACCATTTCCAATAAGATCAGGAGTGAAATAAGGTTGTCCACTATTACCACTACTATTCAATATTGTGTTAGAAATGTTAGCATTGGCAATAAGAGAAGAAAAAGAGATTAAAGGAATTAGAGTAGGTAATGACCAAACTATCACTCTTTGCAGATGATATGATGGTATACTTAGAAAACCCTAGAGAAGAAACAATTCACAACTTTAACAAAGTTGCAGGACACAAAATAAATCCACATAAAGCATCAGAATTCTTATATAGTACCAATAAAGTCCAACAGCAAGAGATACAAAAAGAAATTCCATTCAAAATAACTGTCAATACTAAAAAATATTTGGGAATCTATCTGCCAGGGGAAATTCAGGAACTATATGAACACGACTATAAAACACTTTCCACACAAATAAAGTCAGATCTAATCAGTTGGAAAAACATCAAATACTCATGGGTAGCGCGAAGTAATATAATAAAAATGACAATAATACCTAAATTAACCTACTTATTTAGTGTCATGCCAATCAAACTCCCAAGAAATTATTTCACAAACCTTAAAAAAATAATAACAAAGTTCATTTGGAAGAACAAAAGGTCAAGAATTTCAAGGAGATTAATGAAAAAAATGCCAATAAAGGTGGCCTAGCTATACCAGACCTAAAACTGTATTATAAAGCAGTACCCATCAAAACCATTTAGTACTGGTTAAGAAATAGAGGATCACAGGACAAAATAGTCAATAACTATAGCAATCTAGTGTTTGAAAAACTCAAAGACATCAGCTTTTGGAATAAGAACTCACTATTTGACAAAAACTACTGGGAAAATGGGAAAAAACTATGAAAAAAACTAGGCATTGACTCACACCTAATACCACATACCAAGATAAGGTCGAAATGGGTTCATGATTTAGACATAAAGAATGATATTATAAGCAAATTAGAAGAACATAGGATAGTTTACCTCTCAGATCTGTTGAGAAGGAAGAAATTTGTGACTAAAAAACAACTGCAACTCATAATTGAACACCAAATAGATAAATTTTTTGATTATATTAAGTTAAAAAGTTTTGTACAAACAAAACTAATGCAGACAATAAACTGGAAAAACATTTTTATATTCAAGAGTTCTGATAAATTTCTCATTTCTAAAATATAGAGAATTGACTCAAATTTATAAGAATTCAAGCCATTCTCCAATTGATAAATGGACAAAGAATATGAGCAGACAATTTTCAGATGAAGAAATTGAAACCATTTCTAGTCATATGAAAAGGTTCTCTAAATCACTTTTGATAAGAAAAATGCAAATTAAGACAACTCTGAGGTACCAATATACATCTCTCAGATTGGCTAAAATGACAGGAAAAGATGACAAATGTTGAAGGGAATGTGGCAAAACTGGGACACTAATACATTGTTGGTGGAACAGTGAACAGATCCAGCCATTCTGGATGGCAATTTTGAACTATGTTCAAAAAGTTATCAAACTGTGTATACCCTTTGATCCAACAGTGTTTGTATCAAAAGAGATCTTAAAGGAGAGAAAGGGACATGTGCAAAAGTGTTTATGGCAACCCTTTTCATAGTGGCAAGAAACTGGAAACTAAATGGAGGCATCAGTTGGGCAATGGCTGAATAAATTATGGTATATGAATGTTGTTATTCTGTAATATTACTATTCTATAAAAATGATCAGGAGAATGATTTTAGAGAGGCCTGGAGAGACTTACAAGAATTGATGCTAAGTGAAATGAGCAGAATCAGGAGATCATTGTACATGGCAATATCAATATTATATGATGATCAATTTTGATGAATGTGACTCTTTCCAACAATGAGATGATCGATGCCAGGTCCAATGATCTTGTGATGAAGAGAGCCATCTACACCCAGAGAGAGGACTATGGAAACTGAATGTGGAACACAACATAACATTTTCACTCTTTTTGTTGTTGTTTGCTTGCATTTTGTTTTCTTACTCATTTTCTTTCCTTTTTGATCTGATTCTTCTTGTGCAATAAGAGAATTGTATAAATATGTTTACACATATTGAATTTAACATATTTTAACATGTATAACATGTTGTATTGCTTGCCATCTAGAGAAGGGGATGGGGGGAAGGAGAGAAAAATTTGATACACAAGGCTATGCAAGGGTCAATGTTGAAATTATCTGTGCATATGTTTAAAAAAAAAAAAGCTTTAAAAGAAAAAAAAAAGAAAGAAAGAAATCATCCTGCTGATCATTTCTTATAGAAAAATAATATTCCACAACATTATATATCATAACTTATTCAGTCATTCTCCGACTGATGGGCATCACTTGGTTTCCAGTTTTTCGACACTACAAAAAGGGCTGCCACAAACATTTTTGTACATGTAGGTCCCTTTCCCTTCTTTATGATCTCTTTTAGAAACAAGCCCAGTAGAAACACTCACAGGTCATTCCTGAAACTGCCTCTGCTATCAGTCACTGAGATTCTATCTCCATACTTGGTTCCAGAGCCACTAATATCACAAGCTTCTTTGTACTTCTTTCCACTTTTTGTGCTTTAGATGAGTGTTCTTACAGTTTTAAGATGTCTTAGGTCAGCAATTTTCAGGTTGGTCCATGAAATCTTGTGGCCATCCAAACCCTTTCAGGAGGATCCATGAAATAAAAATTCTTTTCATAATATGAAGAGGTTTTAATTTTTTTATAATAATAGCTTTTTATTTTTTAATATACACACAAAGATAGTTTTCAACATTCACCCTTGAAAAACCTTGTTTTCCAATTTTTTCTCTCAATGCTCTAATTTCTAAAATGGCAAATACTGATAAATCTAATTCACATAAAGAAAAAGCTGGGGGGTGGAACCCTCCAATCATTTTTAAAAGTTTAAAGGGAAGGGAGAAAATCTGGAATTCAAAGTTTTAAAATCAAACATGAAAATTATTTTACATGTAACTGGGGAAAATATTAAATATTAAAGCATGTCTATTAATCACACACACAAAAAGAGTGTAAAGGGACCAAAAAAGTTTCCAAATTGCTGCTGTTCTTTGCTATGCACTATGGGAAGAGGGTAAGTGATATCAGGAGCTCTCTTAGGATTAATTCTTTCAAGGTCAACCTAGGCCCACAGGATGTGTGCTGGTAAAAGTTTAACAATGAACTGTCCCCCCCAAAAAAATGTATGACACATTTTTGAAATTTAATCTGTATTATTATCATTTCCTTTGCTCTTAAGTCTGAAGCAGAGGTGTAAAACATAGTGACCAAAAAAAAAAAAAAGTTAAAATGTAATTGGGAAATTTTTTGAAAATGAAAATAAAATAAAATATAGATTTTGTTAATATGTGGTTTTCTGGAAGGATATAGGGGTTAGTGGCATCTGTTTCTATTTGAGCTTGACATCATGGGTCTAGACGATAAAAACAGCAAATCAAGCCTTGATTTGTAGCCTTTGTTGATTTCCAAGGTATAAATGCTCACACTGAAAATTTAACAATTGGCTCTTTTAATCAGATCAGAGCTGTCACTAGCACACCCTTGGCTGGATCACATTCAATTAAATTAACTCCAATTCAGACCTCCAAAGAACCTCCAATGCACAAGTCACTAATACTAAATGTTGGGGGTAGGAGAGGTTATAAAGACACAGCTAAAAATTGTTTTTGCCTTAAAGGAGCCTGCATTCTATTAAGAACATGCAACATATACACACATTAGAATTGCATAGTTTAAAGATCAGGGAAGATTTCTCAGAAGTTAAGTTAGTCAAAACAAGCATTTATTAAGTACTTACTAAGTGTATTAGCTGTTGGGTGAAAAAGAAAGACCTAGTTTCTGCCCTCAAGGAGTTTACATTTTTATAGGGAGACAATCTATAAATCACTAAGTAATTAAAGAGTTTATATAGTGAAAGTATTCTGTGTAAATGGGAGGTAATCTGAGGGCATTAGCAGCTAGGAAGATCAGGAAAAGTCTTCAGAAGATGTCACTTGAACTGAGTCTTAAAGGAAGCCAGGAAAAGATAGGGGCAAAGGGGACAGTCAATGCAAAGGCAATGACATAGAAGATGGCGGTGTGTTCGAGGAATAGCAAATTGGCCAGAGTAGTCAGGTCCTAGATTACCCGGAGGACAGCACAATGTAAAAAGAGTGGAAAGATAGAAAGGGATCAATTACGAAGAGCTTTGCTTGCCAAACAAAGATGTTTATATTTGATCCTAGAAGTAAAAGGGAGCCACTCGAACTCATTGAGCTAGGGAGTGATATGGCCACCACTGTACTTTTAGAAAACTCGTCTTTGGCAGGTAAGTGGCCGATGGATAGAGTGGGGAGAGACTTGAAGCAGAGGGAATAATGAAATAGCATAATTCCTTGCTCATAATAAATACTTGATAAATGTTTATTAAGTCATTCATTAATAATCCAAGTGAGAAGGGATGAAAGTCTGAATTAAAACTGTGGTTTAGTGAATAGGGGAAGGATATGAGAGAGAATAAAAATGTCTCAGAATTCTGTGATTAGATTAACAGAGGCAGAAGAGAAATACCCACCTTTACGAATATTTACTCAACAATTAACAAACTTTAAAGAGAGGCCACCTAGGGCCGAGCACAGTGTGGAAAGGAAGACTGACAAGCAATTAAGTTCCACCCAATTTCAGCTCACAACGACCTTGTGATTTAATCAGGGATACAAGATACAGAGAGGCAGCATTGCATAATGGGGAGTGTCAAACTGTGAGATGTGAAGACCTGGGTTCAAATCTTGACTCTGACACTCCCGGCTCTGTGCTCACCAAAAAAATCATTTCACTTTTCAGTGTTTTAGGCAATTTTCCCTATAAATTACATGATAGTTACAGAATTTCCTTGCTGGGAATTCAGTATAACACGTTAAAGATATATTTTTAAAGTACCTAAATCAATTTACTAGAAAGTAGAACGTGATAGGTGCATATGTGCAATAGAAGCAGAATTAAGAGAATGCTGAGGAAACAAAGCCCTCCATTTTGGGGTAAATCTTGATTGAGAATTTATCCCTCTCAGTATTAGCTAAGAATGACAGGGTCTCAGCTGAATTCTAATGTTGAGAGTGACTCAGCTGAACTTTCATGTGATCTAAAACTTGAATGGTAAGCTAAAAAGCAGAATTGGAGGTGAAGAGGGACTTCAGAATTGCCGAAACTCAAATGGAAGGGTGAAATACTGATTGATTAAAATTGGAGGACGGAAGACAAAGACAATATGACCAAATATGATCTCAACTCACAGAGAACAATGCTAAATCATTATTTAAGTACTTTTAATTCTGAGCTCTAAATGTTTGCGTGCAGAGGTCAAGCTAGAGAAGGCATTTTTTTTTTTAATTAATAAGTGTCTAAAGGTGCTTTCCTTCAGTCAAAAATGATTACTATATATCTACTAATTGGATATTCTGCTAATGAGCCATAGCCTTATGAAATAATGGGAAGCAAATTGGATGTATAACTAAGGTTTCATTGAGGGATGACTTTTTTATCTCTCCTATCCTCATTATAATTTGAAGAATAAGTTACTATTTAGTCATGATCTCGGTAGATCTGCTGCAATGACCCCCTCCCCCACCTTCATTGCCCTGTCTACCTCCTGCCTCTTTTTTAAACCTTTCTCCTCAATACTCTCTCAGCACAGATAAGCCAGGTGCACAACCAACTAGTGAATCCACATTCTAAAATTTCCCCTAATGTAAATTTCTTTTTCTTCAATGCCCCTAGCAATCAAGGAAAACTAAGTTTATATATCAATTCATACAAATTTGTGAATTGCTTCCAATAGCATTTCTCTCTTCCTCCAGAAACATTTGCAATTTAAAAGAAGTTACAAGTCCAAAAGAATAAAATCTTTCTTGGTAGAATATTGTGACAAATGATTAGAGAAATTTTGTTGTTGTTATTGGTGGTGGTGGGAGTATGGGTACGTTAAGTAGTAAAAGAGATATTTCATTGTTGGTCCTCAAATCATATGAAGTTGGTGCTATATAAAAGGTGCTATAAAAAAATGTAAAAGTAGTATCATACCTCTGATATTACTTGTGTGATTTTGAAAAAAATCAAGTTTCCTCTTCTGTAAAATGAAGGAATTAGACTAGATAGCTTCTGAATGGTTCAGCTCCATGATTCTATGGTAAGATAAATATTAAAAGATTGAGAAGAAGACATCCTACACTTTGGATGTGTCTTTTATGGAAATTTTACAGAAAGATACGAAGGAGAACTGCACAGAATTGTAAAAGAGTTTATGATCCACTGATGAGATCATTCATTTTAGCAGGATCATAAATTTAGATATAGAAGAAACCCTCTAGGTTAAAGCTCTTGCCGTGGGGTTCATATACCTCTAAAGAGTCTCTAGAGTTTAGGTACTCTCACTAGACTCTAACTAAAATTTAATACCTACCCAGGAGACATAATAAAAGTCCTCCCAAAATACCTCATCCTTTAATCCTTTATTGGGTTGACTGGGATCTCTAGTTACACTCTCTAAAGATATTATAATTCTTTATAGTACAGTATTGCATTATAGAAGGCACATCAAGATCATTTAATTATGAATATAGACAACATAGTATTATGAATAGTACCTATGATTTTGTCATCAATAGTAATCATAGATATTTTTTCTTTTTTTTCTTAATGCATTTTATTTTCAAAAACTGAACTTCAATACCCCAAACCAACATTTTCATACACAAAGCAGAACACAAAGGAGGATTGTAATACAGTTGAGTCTCCATTTTATGCTGTTTGATTTTTTTAAGTGTATAATAAATTCTACATATTACGTTCTTTTTTTTTTTTTTCTTTTTCTGAGGCTGGGGTTAAGTGACTTGCCCAGGGTCACACAGCTAGGAAATGTCTGAGACCAGATTTGAACTCAGTCCTCCTGAATTCAGGGCTGCTGCTCTATCCACTGTGCCACCTAGCTGCCACCTAGCTGCCCCCTATATATTACTTTCAATATGGTACTGGTTGTTTGTGCTTTCTCCTTTTTTGTATTTTAAATTCAATTTTAAAATTTTTGTTAATTTGTTAATATTTTCATATCACATTGCAGTTACTGCATATATTTCAAAAAATCATTTACATTTACCACTATATAGAGATTGCCAATTAGCAATTTCCTTCTCTAACAGAAAACTTGCTCCTACTTATATTACTGTCTTAAGTTTGTCTTCAATATCTTAAGATAACTGTTTCAATATAGTTCATTTTCTTTGCAATCCTATTATTTTATTTTATGCATTTAAAAACATTATTCTTATTTGGAGTTATACCAGATTGTCAAAAGAGTTCATGAGAGAGAAAAAGGTAAGAACCCCTGATTTAATTCATATTCCTTCTTTTATGATCAAGAACACTGAAATCAAAGACATTGTGACCTGTCCAATGGCCAAATGGCCAAATTAAGATTTGAATTCAGTACCCCTGACTTCAGATCCAGCACTCTTTCTATTGTATAATGCTTTCTAAGAATCATTATTATTTTTATAATTTTTCTCAGTTCCATCAAAATTTTAGGTCTGAGTTAATCTGTAGAGATTCACACGGCTCTTTCAGACAAAATTTTAATGAAAGGTAAAACCAAAGATGTTCTGAGAGGGTAGAATTTCTCATCTGTCAGGAGAAAAAGTGCTTTATTTTCTAATTACACCACTTTCTAGGGTTTCTGTAACCACCATGTGTGAATATCAAGGGAACTAGACCATCTGTTCAATAATTCACCATGGTGGAGTGGGGGTGGGTTTCTACCTGGAAAATAACTTGTCATTTCATTTTCTAGCACACAGGATTAAACGTGTACAGGATTAGTCTCACAGTTGAATGTCACACTGATTGCTAGGACATGAAAACTATATTCTATATTTAGCCTTAGTTCCCTGCAGATCTAAAAGCTGTGAATCTAGAAAAGTGATAGCAATCAGAGATGATTGAAATTAACTTGGAAAGGTCATGATATGCATAATCGATACCTACAGAGATTTATCCTTTGGCCCACCTGACATTTTTTCATAGGATGAGGTTTCAAGGTTCCTATAATCAGTCCTAGGATCATCAGCTAGGATCACCACCTTTGCATTCTCCATCTGCTTTCTCCCAGGTGGGATTGTTATTATTTGTCTCCTGCTAGGAATAGATTGTATCCTTTCTGAAATAAAACAAGGTTATGGCAAGTTACTTGACTTCTCCCCAAAGAATTTGCTTAACTATAATTCACCTCCAAATGCTCCCCAAGTTATTTTTTACTGTCAATGGTCCCCAAAAGGAACCCTTTTACAAAATTTTATGTTAGATATGGCAGCAATGCTTGTAATCCCTGCTTCATAGAAGGCTGAAATTGGCAGATCTTTTGAGTTCTAGCATTCTGAACTGAAGTAGGCTAAGCTATTTGAATATCTGAATTAAGTCCAGCACTAATATGGTGAGCTCCAAGGAAATATCCTGTTGCCTACAGAGGAGCAAATCCTCCTGGTAAAACAAAACAAAACAAAACAACCAAAAAGCAAACAACAACAAAAAGAGAGAAAGAAGAAATCCAATTGGCTCCTTTGATGATCAGTAATGGGATCAGTGACCACTGGCTTTCAACCTGGGTGAGAGAGGGAGACAGAATCTCAAAACAAACAAATAAAAACACAAAAGCCAAGATTTGCTAAGCTAAAACAATGAAACCCATCTCCAAGTATTTTGATAGGAATCCGGAGAACAAATCCTGGCTGTTGGGAGATAGGTGTAGGAATCCTAAAAGAACATGAAGAGCTTAGCTCTATTAGGAGGATATTCACTTATTTGTTATCTAAAACCCTGGCATAGAACAGGGAGTGGCAGAGGAAGCGAGGTCATGGGGAGTTATACCTCAATGGAACCTTCAAGAAGAGGTAGAAAAACTTCTTATTCAAGCATGAATTAGACTAAATGGCCTCTGAAGACTGAGTGAGGGGATAAGGAGGAATGAGACAAGGGAAGGTCTCAAGAAATATGAGTCACAGGAGAAAAAAGCTTGGAGTTTCAAGGATTATTGTTTTGTAGCAGTTTGCCAAATGGAAGAGATAAGGAATAGCTACAAAGTACTGTACCATCTTGAACATGAAGACTAATTTATAGGAACTGGAACACAAAGCCATACCAGAATCCATAAATTTTGAAATATGTATTGAGATCTCTAAAAGGAAAATCAAAAATTCCTGTTTGATTTTCCTTTTCATCATTTCCAAATCAGTTTGCTTTTTGTAAATGCATGGCTTCTTATCATTATAGCCCAAGGCTTCTTAAACTTTTTCCACTCACAATCCCTTTTCACTCTTCTGGTGTCGGTATTTCAGTTCATTCAGTTCTTTCTTGAAGAAGTCAGTCACATCAATACCCACACTTACCTCCAAGGAATTGGACTTGTATATTTTCTTTCTATTTACTGTCTCCTGTATTCTCAACTTTCCAGTCTGTCATGGTAACTTTATGTCCATTTTTAAAAGAACAAATTCAAGGGTATGGTCACTATCTATGTATGAATCAGTCATCAATCATCAAGCAATCCTTACAAATATAGTAACACTAGGATAAAAGTATCTAGGACAAGTCAAGGCAATATACCTCATCAAAGAGACATCATCAATACCAGAAAAAAAATTAATAGTGAAATAAGGACTTTATATCTTATTGAGATGATTTCATTAATGCCAGAAACAAGTAGACAAGAAGAAGCAAGGAAAATGCTTGGGTAAACCCACTGGACCAACAAAAGAGAATGCCTCTTCTTAGGAAGTCAGCAAAGATGTCATGGAAATGGTATTGAATAGTAATCACATGGTCCAGTAGTTAGACCACCAGCCCTGTTATCTGAAGGACAAGAGTTCACACCCAGCCTTAGACGCTTACAATTCCTACCTGTGTGATGTTGTATGATGTCCCCAATTGCCTGACCAAAAAAAAAAGTTCTTAATGTTTCAGCTCTGCCACTTACTGGTTGTGAAAACTTGACATCTAGTAGCTGTACAGCTTAGGGGCAAGTCATCTCATCTTTTTGGGACTCAATCTCTCAATCAATAAAAGGAAGAGTTTCTTCCAGGTCTGAACTATATGGACCATGCAATGCAGATGCCTTCAAGTAAACATTTCACTTCCAAGCCCTTCTCAAAAGGCCCTCGCCCACCAGAATTTATGAGAACAATGTAAATAAGAAAGTCGAAAACATGTATTGAATGGTTGCTATATGCCAAGTACTGTTATAATTCTGAGCCTGCTCAGATTTGTTCATCAGAGATTTTCTCTCTGTTTCCACTCAATAGGGGAGGAGAGAAGAGGATGGACTCTCTCCACTTATGGGGCCATTTTGCAGGAGTAGGGCTCTTCAGCCATCTTTTTACCACTACCTACTGCACAAATTTTGTGAATAAAGCGATTTGTAAAATAAAAAAGCAATATGAAAATGTGAATCATCAGCATGCTAATTACAGTCATTATTATTATGCCAGGAACCATTGCCTCCCAATTGAAAGCTCCTTGTTCAGTAATGCATCATGCAAAAACAATCTTCTGTCTCTCCTCAACCAGGAATCCCATGAGGTTTCTGAAAACCAGGACTAATTGTTCTTGAAATTTCTAAGTGTTGTAGAGTACAGATCTACAACTCTGCTCTTGCAATCCTTAATTATAGAAACAGCAGATGATTGTTCCCCAAGATGAATAGCTTTTAGTGGCTGTCATCTCCCCGGGACAACTTTGTGCAGATAATTAGAGTTCCCACACCCCCTGGAATTCTTGAGAAAAATACCGAGATTCTGTTTTCTCAACCAGAGAGGAGCAGGGGAGGATTGGCAAAGTTTCAAGACCCTATCTTGATTGACATTCTGTTGTGCTGGGATGGCTGTGAAAAGAGCCAACTCTTGGAATGGAGAAACCAAGCTGGGAAGAGATATTCCCTTCTTCGTTTCTGGCTCCAGAGAACAGAGCTGTTTTTAGTTAATAACCAGGGAGAGAGCATCTGTTTTCCCTTCCCCCATCCCCATGCAGGATCTGAAAGTCATGGGCGCTCAATAGCAATACAGCATCGATGCATTACCAGGTGGCTATTTATAACAATTGTGAGAGGAGCTAAACAGTGCTTCAGAAGCATGCAGTTTCTGTATTCATGAAAGGCAAATACTTAGGTGACAGAGTAGGAGTGAGCTGCCAAGAGACAACTTACATGAAAAAAGACCATATATGAGTGTACACTGCATAAATCTAAATACAAGGCAAATCCTTTGGAAGTAATGTAAGTGGCCGTCTATGTGCTTCCATTTGAGTGCCCATATAGAAGCTCCCTGCTGGCTTACCATTGCTCCCCATCCTCCTCTTAACTCATCTGAAATCCTCTCCACAGGAGTCCTCTTACTGGGGTAGACAACATAGGAGGGAGGCTGCAATATGAATATATTTCTTAGAAAGGAGAGTATAACTTTAGTATTTGAGAGTTGGGAAAGGGGAAACTACATAGCTTCTCAACTATCCTAAAGGTCATTCCTTGAGGCTTTAATGCTTGGCTGATTGCAAAATCTGAGATGGATTCCACCTCTACAACTCTGGTGACTTGTTCCCCTGGCCTTTCACAGATCATAAGGTCATAGTTAATTCTAATTTCCTTTAACTCAAAATAAGAAAAAATAAACACAAAGAAGGAAAGAATAGAAACTCATATTCATAAGTTACATATCAGCCTTTGAGGGCAAAGGTCTGATCCTTTATAGAGTTAAATATCTCACCAGAATTCAAGCAGGAAAGAAAAAATCTGATCAAGAACTTGGCTCTTGCTGCCTAGTCCTTTAGTACCTCAGTTCTGATGATATACTTGTCTAAAGATCTGCTTCCTCATCATATGGTTAACAATGTCAACATATGGTCAACTTGGGGAGTATTCCATTACATATTATCATGCCTTTCTAGAACCAGGCTCCCCAACTTCTTTTAGCTGGGGGATTGTACCAGTCCTTCTATTATAACAGAAAGATTTGTAATCCAAATGATAAAGGAGACCTGCTTCAAGCATGTTGAATTGTAAGTCATTATAAGCTGAACTATGGACTTGAAAGCTATAAGGTTCTTATTATTATCCTTTTTAGGAAAATAGTAAAAAGTGGCCTCAGGGACCTTGACAGATTTTCCTCTTAGTGTCACTATGGCACTGAAAAAGATTCTCATTTCAGAGGCATCTCTCTTTTGTGTGGAAAAGCCTATAAAGATTATTCATCTAATTCCATAACTGAAGAACAGAAATATAGAACTTCTGACTGATTCAGTCACCTTTATTTGATCCTTGAAAAGTTTCATAAAATTATAATGAATTTAATATATCTAGTTAAGAAACACATTATATGTAGAACATTATAGTTAGAGGGGAAAATGTAGATAAGCCAAGATTCTGCTCTTGTAAATCTTGCAAATTTGGGAGACAAAACCAGGTAACTATAATACATGATAATTACATTAGAGAGATGTAAAACAAAGATTCATGGGAGGTCCAAAATGGGGGAAGGTCTGAATGAATAATGGAGCTTTGGGAAGACCTTGTGAAAAGGATGTATTTGTGTTGGACCCTGAAAGGGTATGAGGAAGTCAATGAAGGAAAAGAAGGGAAGATTTTCTAGGCATAGGAAATGGCAAAAGTTGGGGTTGGAATGGGGGTCTATAGGGAGCAAAGAGATAGGAAAGTGAAGGGCATGATCAGGAACTCCCTCCAAAAACCCTCCCCCCACCAGATATCTCTTATCCTCTCAAATAAAAGAAAACAAAGGAGTTCAATTATCTTCTTTCTTCCTTATCTTTATATTTAACTCTTCTGACCCTCAATTTCTCTATCAATAAAGTGAAAATAATAATGGTTGTATCATCTCCCACACATGGTTGTTGTGTACATCGAATCAGATAATATATGCAAAATCCTGCAAGATTAAAAGTCATATGTATCAGTTATTATTAGATAGAGAGGCTGGACTAGTATTTTATGGGGGAAGTTTTTTTAAACATATTTTTAATTAAAGCTTTTTATTTTCAAAAGATATGCATGGATAATTTTTCAACACTGATCCTTGCAAAACCTTGTGTTCCAATTCCCCCCATCCCCCTCTCCCTACATGTCAAGTAAACTAATATATGCTAAACATGGTAAATATATATATATATGTTAAATCTAATAATTTGTATAATTATCTTGTTGCACAAGAAAAATCTGATCAGAAGGGAAAAAAGAGAAAGGAAATAAAATGCAAGCAAACAACAACAAAAGGAGTGAAAATGCTATATTTTGATTCACACTCAGTTCCTACAATCTTTTCTCTGAATGCAGGTGGCTCTTTTCATTACGAGATCATTGGAATTGGTCTGAATTACCTCATTGTTGAAAAAAGCCACGTCCACCAGAACTGATCGTCATATAATCTTGTTGTTGCTAAATATAATGATCTCCTGGTTTTGCTTATTTCACTCAGTATCAGTTCATGTAAGTCTTTCCAGGCCTCTCTAGAATCATCCTGCTGGTCATTTCTTACACAATAATAATATTCTATAATATTCATGTACTATAACTTATTCAGCCATTCTCAAACTGATGGGCATCCACTCACTTTCCAGTTTCTAGCCACTACAAGAAGGGCTGCCACAAACATTCTTGCCCATGTAGGTCCCATTCCCTCCTTTAAGATCTCTTTGGGATATAAACCCACTGCTGGACCAAAGAGTATGCACAGTTTGATAGACCTTTGGGTATAGTTCCAAATTACTCTCCAGAATGGTTGGATCTATTCACAGTTCCACCAACAGTGTATTAGTGTCACAGTTTTCCCTCATCCCCTCCAGCATTTGTCATTATCTTTTCCTGTCATTTTAGTCAATCTGAGAGGTGTGTAGTGGTACCTCAGAGTTGTCTTAATTTGCATTTCTTTTAACAAAAGTGATTTAGAGCCCTTTTCATATGACTAGAAATGGTTTCAATTTCTTCATCTGAAATTGTCTGTTCATATTCTTTGACCATTTGTCAGTTGGAGAATGGCTTGAATTCTTATAAATTTGAGTCAATTTTCTCTATATTTCAGAAATGAGACCTTTATCAGAACCCCTGAATATAAAAATGTTATCCCAGTTTATTTTTCTTCTAATCTTTTCTGCATTAGTTTTGTTTGTATAAAAACTTTTTGAGTTAATATAATTAATTTTATCTATTTGATGTTCAATTATGAGTTGCAGTCCTTTGGTCACAAATTCCTTCCTTCTCCACAGATCTGAGAGGCAAACTATCTTTTGCTTGAGGGGGAAAGTTTTTATAGGCCTTTCCCTTTATGAATATGTCAAACTCTTTCTTCCTTCCCCTAGTCTGGGCTCCCATGAATGGGACTTTCATATCTTCTTCATGATCTGAGATATCCTTTTCCTCTAGAGCCTTATTTTTATAGTACTTTTTTCTATTTTTCTTCCTTTCTTCCCTCCCTCTATTCTTTCCTTCCTTCCTTCTTTCTTCCCTTCCTCTATCTGTTTCTGTCTCTCTGTCTCTGTCTCCCTTTCTAATCTTTCCTTTCACAGATGATAGAAATTCCCTCTTCCATCATCTTAAATGTGTTCCTAACTTTGCCTAAAGGGCTATCATATTCATTGTATGATACTGTATCTATTGGGTCTGGATCCCAAAGAGATCTTAAAAAAGGACCCATATGTGCAAAAATGTTTATGGCAGCCCTTTTTGTAGTGACAAGGAACTGGAAAGTAAGTGGATGCCCATCAGTTTGAGAATGACTGAATACATTATGGTCTATGAATGTTACAAAATATTATTATTGTGTAAGAAACGACCAGCAGGATGATTCCAGAGAGGCCTGGAAAGACTTACATGAACTGATGCTAAGTGAAGTGTAGAATCAAGAGAACATTGTATACGGCAACAGCAAGATTATGTGATGATCATCTGTGATGGTTTTGGCTCTTTGAGGTGATTCCAGGAAATTCCAATAGACTTGTGATGGACAGAGCCATATGTATCCAGAAAGGGGAGTGTGGGGACTGAATGTGGATCACAGCATAGTATTTTCACCTTTTTGATGTTGTTTGCTTTTTGTTTTCTTTCTCATATTTTTTCTTTTTGATCTGATTTTTTTTTGTGCAGCATGATAGCTGTGGAAATATGTATAGAAGTATTGTACATGTTTAATATAGATTAGAATGCTTGTTGTCTAGGGGAGGGGATGGGGGAAGAGAGGGAGAAAATTTGGATCACAAGGTTGTGCAAGGGTGAATACTGAAAACTATCTGCATATATTTTGAAAATAAAAAGCTATTATTTTTTTAAGTTTTCCTAAATTATTACTAAGTCATCAACATAGAATCTAGTTGTAGAAACCAGAAGGAGTAGCTAAAGGTGGCATAGCACTGGAGTAAAATGTGAAACTTGGAAAAATGATCTGTGCCTATGTATAAGATGAGAAATGTGCTTTCCCTATACATAGTGAATGGGTAGGCATTTCAGAACTATGGCAACTAATATTTATTAAGTATCAGTTGTGGCCCCAGTATTTCTCAGACTTTGGCATGATGATTGAAGCTTGGACAGAGTTGGCTCCCCAAACCCTTCCAATTCTTTTCCTCACTCTTAAGACATGGGATTCAGGTGTACTTTGTTTAAAAAAATGTTTCTTCAATTGTAAATGTTACTTTATAAAATCCAAGGCTATCTCTTATTCATCTGATTGAAATAACTTAACATCATGTGGCAGAAGCTCATCACTTATTGCATTAGAAAACCATCTCTTCAAAGACTATGGTCTTTTCACCATAAATATATGAGTGATAGCTGAAAAACACAGCAAGATCTGCTGGTTGAAGAGCAAAGTCCAGAAGTGAAGAATGTTGACCAGATAGTCACATGAGCCTAACTCTCCAAATCTTTCTTGATAAAAGTAATCTTTCCCATCTGCATGAAATTCGTACCACCAGGCACATTTTAAGGACTAAGGTCTAAAGGATTAAGGCATTGTTGACTGAGAAAAGTTGCCCATTAGGTAGCTTAGTTATATTAGTTCAACTGATTAAATCTTTACCAACTAACATTTAGAGAGCTTTACAGTTTGCAGACTTTTCCCCATCACAATCCTATGAGGAAGGTATTATGTTTTAACAAAGCTTAATAGCCACCTATGGCAAGAGACCTTTTGAGACCCCACTTCACCCCCTAGCTGTGAGTGCTGTCTCTTCCACAGTTACCTTATTTTCCAGACAAATCCAGGAACTATATAAACACATTTAATTACAAAACGCTTCTCACGCAAATCAAGTCAGATCTAAACAATTGGAAAAATGTAAATTGTTCATGGCGAGGCCAAGCTAATATTATAAAAATGTCAATTCTGCCTAAATTGTTCAGTGTCATACCAATCAAATTGCCAAAAAATTATTTTGTAGAACTAGACAAAATAATAACAAAATTCATCCAGAAAAACAAATGGTCAAGAACATCAAGGGAATTCATGAAAAAAGTACAAATGAAAGTGGCTTAATGGTACCAGGCCTAAAACTATATTATAAAGCAACAGTCATCAAAACCATTTGGTACTGGCTAAGAAATAGTGGTAGATCACTGAAATAGATTAGATACATATGACACAATAATCAAGGCTTATAGTAATCTACTATTTGATAAACCCCCCAAACTCCAGCTTCTAGAATAAGAACTCACTATTTGACAAAAATTGTTGGGAAAACTGGAAAATAATGTTGGAAATTTGTCATAGACCTACATTTCACACCCCACACTAAAATAAGGTCAAAATGGGTACATGATTTGGACATAAAGAATGATACCATAAACTAATTAAGAGAACAAGATTCTATCAAATCTTTGGAGAAGGAAGGAATTTATGACCAAAGAAGAACTAGAGAATATTAGACAACCTCAATTACATTAAATTAAAAAGGTTTTGTACAAATAAAACCAAGAGAAGCAAAATTAAAAGGGAAGTACAAAACTGGGGAAATTGTTTACATCCAGTGTTTCTGATAAAGGTCTCATTTCTAAAATATATAAAAAACTGTCTCAAATATATAAGAATACAAAGCATTCCCCAGTAGATAAATGATCAAAGAATATGAACAGATAATTTTCAGAAGAAGAAATTAAAACCATCTATATTCATATGGAAAAAAATGCTCTAAGTCACTATTGATTAGAGAAATGCAAATTAAAACAACTCTGAGGTACCACCTCACACCTCTAAGATTGGCTAAGATGACAGGAAAAGATAATGATAAATGTTGGAAGGGATGTGGAAAAACTGGGACACTGGTGTATTGTTGGTGGAGTTGTGAAATGATCCAACCATTCTGGAAAGCAATTTGGAACTATGCCCAAAGGGCTATCAAATGGTGCATATCTTTTGATCCAGCAATGTCTCTACTGGGCTTATATTCCAAAGAGATCTTAAAGGAGGAAAAGGGAGCCACATGTGCAAAAATGTTTGTAGTAGTTCTTTTTGTGTACCAAAGAATTGGAAAATGAGTACATGCCAATCACATGAGAAATGGCTGAACAAAGTTGTGGTATATAAAGGAAATGGAATATTGTTGTTCTATAAAAAATGATGAAAAAACTCATTTTAAAAAGGCCTGGAAAGATTTACATGAACTGATGATGAGCTCAAGCAGAACAATATATTATACACAGTAATAACAAGAATATGCAATGATTAGGGGCAGCTAGGTGGTGCAGTGGATAGAGCACCAGCCCTGAAGTCAGGAAGACCTGAATTTAAATCTGGACTCAGACATTTAACACTTCCTGGCTGTGTGACCCTGGGCAAGTCACTTACCCCCAATTGCCTCAAAAAAAAAAATATGCGATGATCAACTATGAAAAATTTAGTTCTTCTCAGTGGTTCAGTGATCCAAGGCAATCCCAATAGACTTTGGATAGAAAATGTCATCTGCATCCAGAAAAAGTACGATGGAGATTGAATGTAAATCAAAGCATGTTATGTTCACTTTTTTTTTTCTGTTTTTTTTTTCCCCATGGTTTTTCCCTTTTATTTTGATTTTTTTCTCTCCCAACATAACTCATAAAACAATGCATATTAAAAATAAATTAATTAAAAAAAAAACAGAAGTACTCTTTCAAGATCATCATGCCCAACTCCTCATTTTATAGATGATGCAGCTGAAATCCATAGAGGCTAAATGATTTGCCTAAAGATATACTTGGCAGAAATAGGATTCAAATTCAGGTCCAGACTTCTCTATTGAGTCATTTGGCTTCCTTTTTCTGATATGTATGTGTGTATGTGTGTGCATGTGTGTGTCTGATATTAAACACACATATCTAGATAGATAGAAAGATAGGAGAGAAGATAGGTAAGTAAAAGAAAGAGAGAGATATAGATATAGATAGATAGGTTGTTGTTCTTCTTTCTTAAAGAAGACCAAAATGACATCACTACATTAGATTTGAGTTACAGTGTGTCCAACTGTGGCTGATCAGACAATATGAGCTTGAAATGCTCTGCCACAGGTCAGATACAAATAGACCCTATAAACATTTAGGGTGGCTTTCTCTAACTTTACCACTCGGAAAGATAAGAAATGACCTCATATAACAGACAATTCTCAAATGATTAAATTGAAACTATATCCACTCATATGAGTGTTCCAAATCACTATTGATTAGAGAAATGCAAATTAAGACAACTCTGAGATACCTCTACACATCTGTCAGATTGGCTAAGATGACAGGAACAAATAATGATGAATGTTGGAGGGGATGTGAGAAAACTGGGACACTGATACATTGTTGGTGGAGTTGTGAAAGAATCCGGCCATTCTGGAGAGCAATTTGGAACTATGCCCCAAAAGTTATCAAACTGTGCATACCCTTTGATCCGGCAGTGCTACTACTGGGCTTATACCCCAAAGAAATACTAAAAATGAGAAAGCGACCTGTATGTGCCAAAATGTTTGTGGCAGCCCTTTTTGTAGTGGCTAGAAAGTGGAAAATGAATGGATGTCCATCGATTGGAGAATGGTTGGGTAAATTATGGTATATGAAGATTATGGAATATTATTGTTCTGTAAGAAATGACCAACAGGAGGAATACAGAGAGGTTTGGAGAGACTTACATGAACTGATGCTGAGTGAAATGAGCAGAACCAGAAAATCACTATACACTTAAACAACAATACTGTATGCTTAGGAATCCAATATTTAACATGCAACAAGAAAATTGGATTTACACACATATATTGTATCTAGTTATACTGTAACACATGTAAAATGTATGGAATTGCCTGTCATCTAGGGGAGGGAGTAGAGGGAGAGAGGGGAAAATCTGGAAAAATGAATACAAGGAATAATGTTATAAAAAATTACTCATGCATATATACTGTCAAAAAATGTATAATTATAAAATTAATAAAATAAAAATAAATAAAAATAAAAAAACAACAACAATACAGTATGAAGATATATTCTGATGGAAGTGGATATCTTCAGCATAAAGAAGATCCAACTCACTTCTAGTTGATCAATAATGGACAGAAACAACTACACCCAGAGAAGGAACACTGGGAAGTGAATGTAAACTGTTAGCACTACTGTCTATCTACCCAGGTTACTTATACCTTCAGAATCCAATACTTAACGTGCAACAAGAAAATTGGATTTACACACATATATTGTATCTAGGCTATACTATAACACATTTAATATGTATGGGATTGCCTGTCATCTAGGGAAGGGAGTAAAGGGAGGGAGAGGGAATTTTGGAAAAATGAATACAAGGGATAATGTTGTAAAAAAATTACTCATGCATATATACTGTCAAAAAATTATAATTATAAAATTAATTAAAAAAAGAAAAAAGAAAAGAAAAGAAAACTGGAATATCACAAATAAAAGTATATGGTATAAAAAAAAAAAAAAAAGAAATGACCTCATATAAGAGGAGGCAACTGAGTATGCTTTAAGAGGAAGCTAGGTATTGCTGTTCCTCTTTCCTTCACAAAGAAGACTAATAATGAATGTCACAAGAGTGATGTCTTGACTTGCTCCTGAATTGGATTTGAGAGAGAGTAGCAAAAAGTCATCAGCCTCACTGTGTCCTTCAGTCATCAAAGTTCTGGGGAAAGACAAAAATTAAATGACAAGTGATGACCTGGAATGCAGCATGTGACCTTCACCTTTTAAAAATTAAGATCTTTCTCAAATCTCAGTTTTTCTGAGGCAACTCTCATTCAATGACTATAAAAAAGATAGCTTAATTTGCTACCCAAAATATATCAGTCTGGGAGGAAAAAACCCTCAAAGTTTCTGGTCAGAACATAAAACAATGACTATACTCGTTGTAAATTTTCAAAACCTAAATAATGAGCCACTGAGACTTAGGTTGTAATACCATTATAAAGTCAGAGTGATTTGACTTTAAAGGTATAGTCAAGCAGCTTCATTTGAAGCACAATTGACTTTTTTAGAGCCTAATTTTTCACAGCTATTTTTCAAGAAATCATAAATAAAGGTGCTCAGGACAAAAAAATTTGTCCCAGCTTTTTGAAAAAAAAATTATAATAATATAAATAAATATAAGTTTGGTTTTTTTTAAAATATGTGATCAAAATTATATTCCTTGGGACAGAACACTCACATTTTAGGATATGGCACTCCAAATGGAAAGACCATATATGGTGAGGCAGGAATGGAGAAGAGAAGGAGAAGAAAAATGAGGAGAAGGAGATATAAGAAAAAGAGAAAGAAAAGGAGATGGTGATGATGATAATGATGAAGAAAAAGAAGAAGAAAAGATAAAGGAGGAGGAGAAGGAGAAGGAGAAGGAGGAGGAAGGGAAGGAGAAGGAGGAGGAAGGGAAGGAGAAGGAGGAGGGGGAGAAGAAGAAGAAGAAGAGAAAGAAGAAGAAGAAGAAGAAGAAGAAGAAGAAGAAGAAGAAGAAGAAGAAGAAGAAGAAGAAGAACAAGAAGAACAAGAAGAAGAACAAGAACAAGAAGAACAAGAAGAACAAGAACAAGAACAAGAACAAGAACAAGAACAAGAACAAGAACAAGAACAAGAACAAGAAGAACGAGAAGAACAAGAACAAGAAGAACAAGAACAAGAACAAGAACAAGAACAAGAAGAACAAGAACAAGAACAAGAACAAGAAGAAAAGAAGAACAAGAATAAGAAGAACAAGAACAAGAAGAAGAAGGAGGAGGAGGAGGAGGAGGTGGAGAAGTGTTATGGGGATTAAATTACTAAAATTTAGTATCTGAGTGGATAAAATATAAGGAAGAAAGTAGAGTCAATAATGAATCTCACTTTATGGATTTGAGTGACCAGAAAGATGATGATGTATTTAGTGAAAATAGGGAAGTTTGGAAGAGGATAGAGTTTGGAGAAAATATGATGTACCCCAATTTGAATATGTTGAAATTTAGAAGTCTACAGAACATTTTAGGTAGAGAAGTCTACGTAAGAAGAGAATGTGGGGACTGAAGTTTTAGAGAGAGATTAGGACTGAATGTACAAAATTTAGGGAGTCAGGAATTGCTTCAAGATGGTAACTGTATCCATGGTGCTAGAGGAAAAAGACATCTGATGAAATCATCCAAAAAAAAAAAAAGTATAAAGAAGGATAGAATCTCCGGAATCCTCTCACTTAATGGACTGGAGAAAGACAATGAATCAAAAGAGAGCAGAGAAGGAATGGTAGAAAGAGAACTTTAAAAATCATATTGTAGAAGAGATGTGGGAGGGTAGAAAGTGCCCAAGAAGAGAGGATGATTGACAGTTTCAAGAGCTACAGAGAGGGCAAATAGGATGAGGAATGAGAAAAGGCCATTACATTTAGCATTTAAGAGAGCATTGGTAACCTTGGAGACAGTTTCAGATGAGCAATTGCAGAGGAACACTAAGAAGTTAAGATGGGAATGAAGGTGGGTGGAAAGTGAGGAAATCAATGCCATGAGAGTAGATGATGCTTCTTAGGAAATATTAAATGATAACTTGAGAGAATCTCTGGGTCAAGAAAAGATTTTTAAGGATTGGGGAAACCCATAGGCATGTTTATATGTGGCAGAAAAAGAGCTAGTAAGTTAGGAGGGATGAATATGAGAGAAAAGGAATGATCAAGGAACAAAATCCTATAGGAGATGGGGATGATGGGAATTGAGAAGAAGGGAATAATCATTTGTGTTTTGCCCACTGTGTGCTAGGTACTAAGCATTAATCTGATGGGTCTGTTCTTGCTAAGTGACAATGACATGGCCATAGCTATGGGCTGAGAATTCATCATTAAGTGGGCAATTTGCCACTGCCAATCTTCTCCAGACTTAGGCAGGTTGTTTCTCAGAAAGCAGATGCAGTATGTCATTAGAACCCTAATTAATGCACTTCAAGCATAGTAGAATCTGCTTGCCCTCTGCTGACATAACCTTTGAGAATAGGTTCCCAACTATACCCAAATGAAGCAGACTTAGGTCTCCCAGTCATATAGTGGAAAGAGAATTAGACTGAACTCAAGAAAGAAATCTGAATTTGAATCTCAGGACCCACACTCAGTTATGTGACTTTGTGGATAATTTTGTAACAACTCTGAGCTTTACTTTCTTATTTTCTCATTCCTTGATATAGTCAGGGTCAAAATGAATTATTTCTCACATAGATCAATTCTTTGTTTTACATATAAGCAAACTAAGTTCCAGAGAAGTTGGGTCTTACTCATGGTCATAAAACAAAGTGAAAAAGTCCAGGACTAGAATCCAGGTTTGCTAAATCTCCAGTTCTTTCCAACTTACAACTACCCTGATGCTTGGAAATTTGTCCTAGAAAATATTTGTCACCACTGGTTTATCAAGCAGAAGTATTACAAGAATTATTAAGTACTGTAAAGCATTTTTGTTATCTTTAATGGAAGATACTATGCAACAATATCTCACCATCTCCAATGACTTTCAGACAATTGCTGGATATTGATTGGTAATGTTTTTTATTCTTCTAAATATATTCCCACATTTCTCATGATGCCCTAGAAAAATCAGATCAAATTTTTCCTCTAGCTGATCAGTGTGTAAGACATTGAAAAACCACTAAGAATCTGTATCTTTGTTTCACACAAAGAGTATGAGAAAATGTGTATGCATGTCTCATATTTCTATCCAAGTCAATCTGATGGATCTCAAAGAGCACTAGTGGTTAATCACTTCTGGGGGGGGGGATTTTCTTGAATTATATAACTGCTTTTATGGGCAAACATATATATGTATTCACATATGTTTGTATCTATATGCAAGTAAATATGTATGCACAGTGAGCATGGATAGTATTCCCAAGTTGGACTTAGAGATCTAACTTGTAGCAATGTGACCTGGGCAAAAAGGCAAAGAAAGTCAAAACTAGAAGTATTCTTTAGTATCTATTCTGTGCCAGGCATTGGGCTAAGTGCAATATATAAAAACAGAAAAAATATGTTTTTATATATAAAATATAAAAAATATGAAATATTTTATAAATATTTAATATATATAAATATTTAATATAACAATTAAATATAAATATTTAATATAAAAACATAAAAACTAGCGATCCCTGCTCTCAAGGTGCTCACAAGCAAACCCCCTAGAACTCATCTATGTCTATATATCTAAATAGATATAAACTTTTAAGTATTAAATTTAACCTTTCCTGGTCCTTCTCATTATTACCTTATAATTCCTAAGTGAGTTCTGTAGTCAGTCAAGCAAATTGAGTTATATAACCACATAGATAGGAAAGACCAAATAGATGATGAATCTCTATTGTCCAGATTTTTTCAGAAGATTACTACACATCTGAATTAATACCATATAGAACTTATCCAACAGTCTACACATCTTGACTAGACATGGGACCATGGGCAGGGCCCAGAGTTGAAAAGAACCAATAAATCTGGATGGATGCTTTCAGGAAACTTAGAGATAATCCCAAGATCTCCATAATATTTTCAATATATGGACTTCACCAACATTAATATATGACAAAAATCCTTGGGACAACACTGATTACAAGAAAAAAATCTAAGATTATAATGGAGATTAGACTTAGATTTTAGTAATTTGTGGTGGGAGATAGAATCTATTCAAGAATTTGGGAAGAGGAAGAAACAAGTTATAAAGTTCCATCTCAGAACCAAAGATGAAGACATGAATAAAAGGAGACACTATGTATAGAAGGACCTAAGGGAGCCCAGGTTGTCCAGACTTGCTGGGAGGTTAGTTTTCCCTAACCAGTACAGCAATTACTATTTTTGTAGAAAAGAAAAA
This sequence comes from Sminthopsis crassicaudata, assembly GCF_048593235.1. NCBI lineage: Eukaryota > Metazoa > Chordata > Mammalia > Dasyuromorphia > Dasyuridae > Sminthopsis > Sminthopsis crassicaudata. The sequence goes on along the minus strand of NC_133620.1, from coordinate 380,762,869 downwards.
TAGATACTGGGGAAAAGATTTGTTCCTGAATTATCACTCAGCTATTTTTTTTTGATGGATAAAGTAGATCTCAGGAGTCATTTCTCTCAGTCAAGGGAGTATAATAATACCTGAGAACAAAGATGGACTTCCAACAGAAGATAGTCGACAACTGAACTAATAGGGAAGAGAATAGAGAACAAACTTCAGAAGGAACACCCCCATGAAAATTGAAGGATCAATCAGAAAAGTTCAAAGATCAGGAGAGTTCAGGGTAAATCTGATCTTAGCTGGGACTCCTGTAGTTTTACAGACTTCTTATTGTATCTGGGATTTAAAAAAAAATGTTCTATGTTGACATTTGAAACCCTCAATGAACCTCAACTTCTGGATAGAGGATATCGAGAAAGTTTAAAACACAAAGAGAGACTTGAAAGAGAATGTGCTAAGGGGTTCTATTGGGTCAGGGGAACAATGTCATCCTCAACAGTCAGTGAAGTGATATTTGAACTCTCCTAAGTAATCAATCAACAAGCATTTATTAGCCACTTCTATATTCCAAACACTATGCTAACACCGGAGATACAAAAATAAGACAGTTCCTGCTGTCAAGGGTCACAGTGGATAGAACATTCCAGTCCAAATACAGCCTCAGAAACTAATTCATCTGTAAAATGAAATAGATAAGGATATAGCAAACCACTTTAATATTTTTTTTGCCAAGAAAACCTCAAATAGGGTCACAAAGAGTTGGTCACAACAGAATATCATTTTTTTTTTCCCAAGTAGCTAGGTGGTATACTGGATAATGCATCACACCTGGAATAAAGAAAGACTCATCTCCTTGAGTTCAAATCTGGCTTCAGACACTTATTAACATGACGTTTTCAGCCATGTTTCAATGAGGAAGACTATGGGATCAAAGTCACCTACAGAATTTATGGAAAATTCTTCAACTTAGAAAGGCTACAAGACAAACTAAAGTGGAGGGAGGGAGTGTTGGTGCACAATTTTAATTTGCAAATAATTGTGCATTTATTGAAACTGAGATATAGCAAAGTGTATAGATCAACTCTCTGCCACTAGTGCTAATTTTGGCCTAAAACAACAAGAAAACACAGGTTTTCCATCAGTTAGAACCTCACTTTGCATGTGTAGGACCATTGATTACAGCAAACGGAGAAGCTTTGAATGCCGGTTATATGTTCACTCTCTTGGCAGTGTACTTTCTAGGGATGTTCACCTTGGTATTGAGGTTGACACTTGCATTGCAGAGCTGGCTCAGTGTTAGGGAAGCTCCAAAAGAAAGTGTGGTACAGGAGATGTATTAGACTGACCACTAAACTGAAGTCTATATTGTCATTGTGCTGACCTGGATACTACACCAGCATCCTACCCAAACTGATTGAAATAGGCCCTTTGGGTAATATGGACCTGGAAATAGACATTTGGAGGACACATTAAGAGGGCTCAGAACCACATGTGGATAATTTGAAGCTTTATATGTCATTTTATTTTTGCAATTTCCAAGACACTTACGTCATAGGATTTAGGAAAGTATCTAATCCAAATGCTTTGTCTTGCAGATGAGGAAACCGAGACCTGTAACCTGACCTGATCTTCAACTTGAAAGTTGCAATGGGAGGAAAGAAGAGAATGATGGATCCAAGATGACTCAAATAGTCCACATAATTGTAGTTCCATCCCAAGTTCATCTCTCTTAAAGCTAATGGCCACCTGCCCCTTGTCACTCTGACAATACTTTTAGCTGGTATAAAATTGTTCCTCTCCTGCTGAGAGAAGGTGTCACCTTGAAAATGGCTGTAACTTTCCAGGATGCTCCATTTGTCAAGTAATCCTGTGTTTTATATTTGTCTGGGATTGAATCTTATCCACATGTTGAATTGTAAGGCCTGGAGTGCTTTGTATCTTTAACTGCCTAATACATGGCAGAGCTTGGCACAGTAGGCACTAAAGAAATGTTTGTTTAGCAAATGAATGATGGTGAAAAGTCCTCTGAATCCTAGCTTAGTGCTCCATTCCGCAGCTAAGATGAAATAAAACCATAGGGCTATACTCTAAATATGATTCAATAAAAACTAATATGTCTTTTATGGCAGAAGGATTAAGATTTCTCCATAACAAATACCACAAGTAATTTTAGTTTGATGTGGTTTAATATAGTTTCAATGTTATTTATCAGTTATTACTCACATTTGTGTAGCAGGTTAAAGTTGCAAAGCACTTTTCTCATAGCAATTCTGTAAGATTGGTAGTGTGTGAATTCTAGCCCTAGACCTCAGTTTTCCCATCTATAAAATACAAGGACTAAACCAGATAACTTTTGAGGACCTCTGCATCTCTGGAGCTATGATTTTATTATCCTATGATCCAAAGGAACAAGGAGGTGGAAGGGGATTAAAGAGGTGATAAGGATAGAGTTGGATCATAGTTCCTTGAGGGACAAGAATACAATTTGCATATGGAGGGGGCTACATCACAGGTTACAGGCCTTGGGTGCAATTATTTTCTTTCTTTTTAAATTTATTTTTCCCATTAGTGTTTTATTTTTTCTAAATACATGTAAAGATAGCTTTCAACATTCATTTTTGCAAAATTTTGTGTTAAAAAAAATTGTGTTCTAAATGTTTCTCTCTATGTCCCTTATCTTCCCCCCTCCCCAAGACAACAAGCAATCTGTTATAGGTTAAATATGTGTGATCCTTTTAAACATTTTTCCATATTTGTCATGTTGTACAAGAAAAATCAGACCAAAAGGGGAAAAAATCCATAAGAAAGAAAACAAACAAACAAAAAGGTGAAAGTACTATGTTTTGATCCATATTCAGTCTCTATAGTTCTCTCTTTGGATGAAGATGGCATTTTCCATTTTAAGTTTGTTGGAATAGTCTTGAATCACTGCATTTCTGAGAAGAGCCATCCATCTTAGTTGATCATCGCATAATATTGTTAGTATTCTCCTGGTTCTGCTCACTTCACTCAGTATAACTTCATGTAGGTCTTTCCAGGCTTTTCTGAAATCAGCCTACTCATCATTTCTTGTAGAACCATAATATTCATATATTATTCCATTCATATAATTTTCCATTACATTCCTATACCATAATTTATTCAGCCTCTCCCCACTCAATTTGCAGTTCCTTGCCACTACAATAAGAGCTGCTACAAACACCTTGTACATATGGGTCCTTTCCCCTTTTTTTATTATCTCTTTGGGATACAAACCCAGTAGTGAGACTACTGGATCAAAGAGTGTGCAGAGTTTGATAGCCCTATTAGGTATAGTTTTCTAAATTGCTTTCTGGAATGGATGGATCATTTGGGTGCAATAACTTTCAAGGGAAGAGGAATGATGATCCAGCAAGGGGCACCCTCCATATCTACCAGCCCAGACTGTCTGGGCTTATCTGACTCAACTGACTCACTCTCTGATATCAAGGGAAGCCAGGTGTTTAAGGCTGAATACCTAGGCGTCTCTAATTAGTTTTCATCCTCTGGTGTCACAGGCAGATAAGTACTAATTAGCTAGGAAGAACCAATTAACTAGAAGGAAAGTAGCAGCAAAAGGAAGATTCTAAGTTTATGGCTTAAAGAAAAAAAGGAAAGGGAAGACAGTTGAAAGAAGAGAATATATCTATAGTAGATGTATCTTGTCACAAAATAAAAATAAAAATAAAACAATCCCAGAAAATCAGAGGTTTTTCTGGAATACCGTAACAGCTAAAAAGGAACAGTATTTTCTTTAAAAATTCAAAATTAACAACCTTTCCAAGTTATACACAGTATTATAAATTTTTGGTATTGTAATCCTCTATTAAATGCTTTCTTTTATCATCCTCTGTCCCAGCAAAATCAGTCTCACTTTCGCTCTTGGAATTGAATCACCCCCCTACACACACACACACACACACACACACACACACACACACACACACACACACTCCCCTGGAATCGATAATTGTAAAGAGAGTTCATAACCAGAAATCTCCCATCTCACTTTTGGCAAATGTGGAGAAGTGGATACTCTATGAACTCTTCAAGCTGGGAAGCAGGTCTACTGAACAAGTTTAGATGCTTTCTAATAAGGATAAGATTAGGGGTCAAGAGGGATATTGTGGGCTGGGTACTGAAAATAGGAGGACAAAAATTCTGATGGTGGGTGGGTAAAATCTACTAAAATCTAGGTTGGTATCAATTTCCTCATTTGTAAATTAGGTCAATTTATCTGATCCCAAAAGTCCCTTCCAGCTCTGAAATTCTAAATCCTAAATTATTCATACCCTCCAGTGGTCTGGATTGCCCAATAGGGTGTCAGAATTTTGACTGGTGGAAAAGTAAACTCTGGAGAAACTCCTTTTCTAATTAAAAATTCCTTTAAAAAAAAAAAAAAAAAAGGTGGGGAACATTTTCTATTTTCTTTCTTTTCTTTTCTTTTTAATGTCTTCAAAGTCCAGTACAATGTACAGGATCCATGGATGTTTATCAATCGATTGAACATAGTGAGTTTTGGCCCTCCAGTCATCACCCCTCTTCTATCAGTAGCATAGGCTGCTGATTATAGGATGTGATTTCAAAACCTGGAGAGAAACATGGCTTCCTCCAGGCTTGCATCTCACACTCATCCTCCATCTGCTCACTGATGCATAATTCCAGGGTTAGAATTAGTTTCTCCATATGTATAAAGACTATTGCTTGCACTACTTAACTCAGATATCTCCCAGGGGTTGCCGGCAGATGCTATAGAAAAGTGAGCTACTGTCAATTTATTTGTTTGGCTAAAGGCTCCTTGTCAAGACTTAAATTGAAAATAATTGGCAGGAGTGAGGGGAACATGAAGAGTGGGAATGGGGGGGGGGGAGAGAGAGAGAGAGAGAGAGAGAGAGAGAGAGAGAGAGAGAGAGAGACAGAGACAGAGAGAGAGAGAGAGAGACAGAGACAGAGAGAGAGAGAGACAGAGAGAGAGAGAGACAGAGAGAGAGAGAGACAGAGAGAGAGAGAGAGAGAGGAGAGACAGAGAGAGAGAGAGAGAGAGAGACAGAGAGAGAGAGAGAGAGAGACAGAGACAGAGAGAGAGAGAGACAGAGACAGAGACAGAGAGACAGACACACACACACACACAAAGAGAGAGAGAGAGAGAGAGAGAGAGAGAGAGAGAGAGAGAGAGAGAGAGACAGAGACAGAGAGAGACAGAGACAGAGACAGAGAGACAGACACACACACACACAAAGAGAGAGAGAGAGAGAGAGGGAGGGAGGGAGGGAGAGAGAGAGAGAGAGAGAGAGAGGGGGGGGAGGGAGGGAGGGAGGGAGGAGGGAGGGAGAGAGAGAGAGAGAGAGAGAGGGAGGGAGAGGGAGGGAGAGGGAGAGAGAAGGAGGGAGGGAGAGAGAGAGAGAGAGAGAGGGAGAGGGAGGAGAGGGGAGGGGAGAGGAGGGAGAGGAGGGAGAGGGAGGGAGAGGGAGGGAGAGAGGGAGGGAGAGGGAGGGAGAGAGGGAGGAGGGGAGGGAGAGGGGAGGGAGGGAGAGGAGGGAGAGGAGGCAGAGGGAGGGAGAGAGGGAGGGAGAGGGAGGGAGAGAGAGAGAGGAGAGAGAGAGAGAGAGAGAGAGAGAGAGAGAGAGAGAGAGAGAGAGAGAGAGAGTGAGAGAGAGAGAGAGAGAGAGAGAGAGAGGAGAGAGAAAGGAGGAAGGAGGGAAGGAGGGAAGGGGGAAGGTAGTAGCACACTCAATTATATATCAATCACATGCCTCTTAATGGGAATGATTTATCAGAGTCTTTCCTGAGATTGGTGGAAGTGGAGAGAAAGACCACGAGGATGCTGAGAAGTTGAGAAGCAGAGGGACCTAAGAGGAGAAAATGGCTTCTGGGGAACCCTAGCCAATCTTTACTCATATCCAAATTTTTTCCAAGATCAATCTGTTTCTCTCTTTAAAAAATAAAATAAATTCTACACTCTTCCCTCCTTTTCTCACAAGTCCTATCTCTAATTAGAGATAAGGACTCATTATTTTGAGCTCCCTATGAGAACAGTATCTTAGCTATTGATACAGATGGCTATTACCTTCTTATCCTAAGGCCTGAACCAGCTGTGAAACACAAAATAATAGATTTTTAAAATTAATTTTAGGGAGATTCAGCTGGTCTACTTCTAGAGGGTATTGTGAAATACATACAGGCATACATATATATCATAACCATTTTAGGAAAGTTGACTCTATATGTATATAGATACATACATAACATACATACATACATATAGAGAGGAAATGTGTGAAAATAAGTGTGCTGGTAAATTATCTTCAGAATATTGTTGTCCTCATGACATTCAGAAAATGAAAAGGCTTTGAAAACCAATGACATATAACTACTCCCCTTTAAAGGAAAGAAATGAACAAGAAAAAATAATAAAAGTACAGGAAAACTAACTTGCTTCCAAACCTATATAACACATAGGATTCCAGATCTAGAACTAGATAAGGAATTTCAGGGGTCATATAGTCTAAATCCCCATTTTATATCTGAGGAATTAGGAAGCTAAGGGACTAGTTCAAAATCATGAAGGCATTATGTATCAGGATTTGAATATGTCTAGAAATAGATTTACTGCTAATATTAGGTGATGATAATAGAGAAAATAAACTAGAATATAGATGTACAAAGCATTTTATATACATTATTTCATTCAGAATTTTGTGAAATAAATGCAATTATAATCATTTTATAGATGAGGAAACTGAGACCCAAGAATGTTATGTGACTTGGCAGAATCACATAATTAGTAATAACTATCAAAATATTTTGAAGATGCCCTCTTTCCTGAAGAGCAGGGCCCAGCAAGCAGGCTGTACCCCTAAGTTTGTCTTAACAATAATCCTTTGTGTTACAGAATGATCTCACCCTCTGGCAAAATGTCACTAAGGAATTTAGCTCCCCTTATTTCCCAGGGCTGTTCATCACATGCTCTCAATCTCTGTTCCTTGTCATGGACACATACTGAGTTCCTGTTCTCAATACAGAATTCTGATTCTGTGTCTTGCAGAGTGGCTACAACCCCAAATGACTTGAGACAATGAAATGGGACCCAAGAACACCTGTATTATTACTGCCTCTCTCCCCGCAAAAAAGCTAACCCTGGCAACTAACTAAAAATATAAGAATGATTGTGGACAAACCCTATTCATGTATATAAGTTGTTAGGATTACTAAGTGAGAACTGAGGTTGTCTGGATAGTGACAAGGTGAGAATTCAGGTTTTCTGGACAATTACAAGGTGAGAACTCAGGTTGACTTGATAGAGGGGGCAAGCTCATTGGCTGGGGTGGTTCTTCCCAGAAGCCCTTGCATTATCCCACGCCCATTCTCTGGGAGGATAAAAAGAGACAGCACTGGGCGCAGAGGGCAGATCGGCCTGGAGAAGGATAAGAGCTGGAGGAGATTCAGAGCCAGGATTCAAGAAGAAGACTCTGAATTGCATCAGGCTTGACGGGGCTCTCTGCAGGAAGGGAAGTCACTTCTTTGGACAAGAGTTAACAGCAACTGCCTGGAGACAACGGTTCGTTACAGGAAGAAGAATCTGTCTGAGAGATTTGAGTAGACACAGCAGATCTCTTCCCAGAGAGCGATCCAGCAGCTTCTGGAGACGACAGCTCGTTACAATTGGCGCCCAACGTGGGGCAAGGACTTTTGCTTATCCTGACAAGAGGAGCTAGACCAGACCTTCGCAATTTGGTGCCTGAACAGGGACAGACACAGTCCTGATTCCAGTGGAAAAGCTTCCAATCTAGATCTCAGTCTCTCTGACCCAGAACCGTGAGTAACGAGGAAACTTTGTTAAAGATTAAGTGAGCGTGCTAATAGATAAATAAGGAACTTAACTTGTTAAGGGCTAAACCAGGAATCTCTTATAGCTGAAATGGGGCAGATGTTAGCTATATTCAATCCCTGGACCTCAGCCGACTCAACCTCAGCCCCAGACGCAACCTCAGCTCCATTCAGGAGTGGTACTATAGAGAGTATAATCAAGATAATTGAGGAGCAGAGTTTACTTGTAACCTGGGTACAGATTGCTAAACTCTTGGCTGCATTAAGACGCACATCCCCTTGGTTCTTAGAGGAAGAAAAGATAGATGTAGATAAATGGAAGCTAGTGGGATATGAAATGAAAGAATTTCAAGCAAAAAATGGGCCTCGTTCAATTTCTGCAGAAGTATTTTATATCTACAACATAGTTCAATTAGCCTTAAACTATCAAGCAAGTTGTAGGAGAAGGAAAAGTTCTAAAAATGAACAGAGGAGGAAGTGTGAGGAAAAAAGGAAAGATCAAGATCTTTCCCTAGAGCAAGAGGATTTAAATGAGGAATTATGGTATGATTCTCTTGAAGAAGCTTCAACCCTGCCTAGAGAACAGATTATTGACAGGCCCACATCAACCCCACCTTCAGAGATGGAGGAAGAAAGAGGGGAAGAGGCAGAAACACAAACAGAATTGCCTGTGAAGAAGCCTAAGCCTATGACAAGATTAGAAAAAGCATTGGTTAAAGCTAAGAGAGAAGGACAGGATATAAGTGATTTTATACATGCATATCCTGTGATTGAAAATACTGACTCTGTAGGTAAAAAAAGGAGAAGATATGCACCTTTAGATTTGAATACAATTAAGGATTTGAAAAAAGGTTGTACCCTTTATGGGGCTACATCAGCTTATGTCAAAATGTTACTAGATGGTTTGTCTTATGAAGTCCTAACCCCGAATGATTGGAAATCCATAGCAAGGACATGTCTGGAACCTGGAGAAAATTTATTATGGCTTGCGGAATTTCATGAATTATGTAAAATTCAAGTCAGATGCAATTTGGAAATAGGAGTTAACACACAATTCACTTTTGAGCACTTAGCTGGTGAAGGTCAGTATGGAGAGAATTCGGAACAGATTAATTATACCATGACAATATATGAGCAAATTGCTAAGGCTGCAATAAAAGCTTGGGGTGTCCTTCCTGGACAGAAAGATCGTGGAGAGGCTTTCACTAAAATACAGCAAGGTCCCAATGAACCTTTTGCAGATTTTGTGGGACGTTTGCAAACTGCTGTCAAAAGAACTATTGGAGAAAATTCAGCTACAGAAATAATGACCAGACATCTGGCTAAGGAAAATGCCAATGAGATTTGCAAAAGAATTATATGGGGATTAGACAAAGATGCTCCTTTAGAGGAGATCATAAGACGCTGTGCTACAGTGGGAACAAATGCTTTTTACACCCGGACAATGATGAATGTGGAAAGACAGGGTCCCTCCTGGCAAGGGCCTTCTAGAGAAACTCGGAGATGTTTTCAATGTGGAAAAATTGGACATCTAAGAGCTCAGTGTAGATTTGGAGATACAGTGAAAAGACAGGGTGAGAGAAGACCTAAAACTCCATGTCCAAAATGTCACAAGGGCCTCCACTGGGCCTCCGAATGTAGATTGACCCAGGGAAATGACAGGTGGGGCCCAGCTTCAGCCCCCCAAGTGGGGCATGATGGCAGCCGAGGTTACATCCAGAGAATTTTAAGACATGATCAATCAGCCAAAAGGCAATCAGATGGAAGAAAGGGATTGAAATTAGGAAAAATAGAGTTGTGTGCAGTAGAGACTACCGAGATACTCCCTGGAGAAGTGAAATCTGTTCCTGTTGAGCCTATGGATCCTTTGCCTCCAGGCACAGTAGGCTTGACCATTTCACCTTCTGAGAGTGCCTACAAAACAGTGTCCATCCATACACTGATGTGGGAGACTGGAGAACGTGTATCTAATATCCCAGTCACTAACACAGGCAGACAACGTGTGATTTATCAACCAGGAGAAGTAGTAGCATCAGGCTTATTGTTACGGACCCCTAATAAGCAACCTAGTGATAGTCGCCTAGATTTTGACTCCAATGAACAAAATCCAGGAATATATTGGACAGCAGCTGTGACAGCTGACCGACCTATGCTTACTATTTATATAAACGGAATACCATTTGAAGGATTGGTAGACACGGGTGCAGATCGTACAGTTATTAGAGGTGCCAATTGGCCCGGTCACTGGCCAAAGATTAAAGCAGACACCTATATGTCTGGGGTGGGAGGATCAATAGCAGCAGAGGTTAGTGCTAGGCCTTTGAGATGGGTATTTGAAGGAGAAACAGGAGCTTTTACTCCTTTTGTGGTTGAAAAAATCCCCATCAATCTGTGGGGAAGAGACATTTTACAGCAGATAGGATTACAAATAAGCACTTCGGCTTTTTAGGCAGGGCTGCTGTTGAAGGCCTACCTGCACTTTCACCAGTTCCTATTCAGTGGAAGACTGATTCACCAGTGTGGGTAGAACAGTGGCCCTTAAGAAGTGATAAAATTCAGGCCTTATTAGACATAGTGCAAGAACAACTTGACCAAGGACACTTGCGGCCTTCTCTAAGTCCTTGGAATTCCCCAGTATTTGTGGTGAAAAAGAAATCTGGAAAATGGAGGATGATAACTGATCTAAGAAGAGTAAATGAACAGATGGAAACTATGGGAACTCTTCAGCCTGGACTTCCATCTCCTACTCAGTTGCCAAGAGAATGGCCTCTATGGGTTATAGACATTAAGGATTGTTTCTATTCTATTCCTCTAGATAAGGAGGATATGAAAAGATTTGCTTTTTCAGTGCCTAGTGTTAATTTGGCTGAGCCTTATAAAAGATATGAATGGACAGTTTTGCCACAGGGAATGAAAAACAGCCCTACTATGTGCCAAATGTATGTTGCAGCTGCTCTTGCTCCAGTAAGAAAAGCCTTTCCAAAAGTAATATTGTTACATTATATGGATGATATTTTGGGATGTGCACCTGAGGAACAAATGTTAGAGGCATGTCTACAAAGGACCATGGAAACATTAAAGTACTACAAACTGCATATAGCTACAGAAAAAAATTCAAAGACATGCTCCTTTTCAATATTTAGGATATGAAGTATATCCTAAGACACTCACAGTACAAAAGCTTTCTTTAAGAACAGAGAAGTTGAACACCTTAAATGACTTTCAAAAATTAATAGGAGATATCCAATGGATGCGTCCAGTGTTAGGCTTAACTACCAATCAACTACAACCTCTCTATGACATTTTAAGGGGAGACAGTGCTTTAAATTCACCACGCCAGCTTACAAAAGAAGCACAAAAGGCTTTGAGAGAAGTTGAACTGGCTTTATCCAATGTGGTTGAAAGAGTCACTCAAAAACCCTTGGAAATATCAGTTTTTGCTACAAAAGAGGCACCCACAGCAGTCCTTCATCAAGGAGACAGAGTGATTGAGTGGGTGAACCTCCCAGCACAACCAGAACAAAGCCTTACACCTTACCCAGTGCTTGTGGCTAGGATTTTATTAAAGGCTATTAAGAGAGTAACACAATTATCTGGGATAAGTCCTGAAAAAATATACACATTCTATACTAACGCACAGATTAATGTATGCTGTGAGAACATCCCAGAATGGCAAATTTTATTGGCCACCGCTCCAAATTTTGCACATGGATCTCCATTAAAGATTACCCGGCTACTACATAATTGGCGATGGATTTTTGAAGAAAAGGTTTCTAAGGTTCCTCTTAAAGGACCAACAATCTTTACAGATGCCTCCAAAGAAAATATTTGTGCCATATACTCTCATGATTTAACCATAAAGAGAGTAATCAGGACTCCTTTTCAATCCACTCAACAGAATGAATTATTTGCTATCATGCTAGCTCTCACTTATTACCCAGAAGACGTAAATATAATTACTGATTCAGCCTATTCAGTAGGTGTAGTACAAAGAATTGCCACAGCCCAAATAAAATTTGCAGCCTCCAATATTTATCAGCTCTTTAAGGAACTTCAAGAGCAAGTAAGAAAACATCCAGGCAAGATTTATATCTTGCATGTCCACTCACATAGTGGACTTCCAGGTCCCATTTTTGATGGAAATTCAAAGGCAGATAGCCTTCTAACCATGTTAGCCAGTAGTCCTTTATTTCAGGAAGCACAAGAATCTCATTCTAAATATCATCAGGCTGCTCGAGCTTTACGTTTACAATTTGGAATCACAAGAGAGGAAGCTAGGAGCATAGTAAAAAGCTGTACAGCTTGTCTTCCTTTCCATGCTCCTACACTCCCTCCAGGGAAGAATCCTCGTGGTTTGAGACCCAATGAAATCTGGCAAATGGATGTGACCCATTATAAATCTTTTGGTCGTCTATCTTTTATTCATGTCGTGGTAGACACCTTTTCAGGATTCACATTTGCAATGCCAGCAGCAAAAGAGACAGCCCGAGTGGTCACTGAATTCCTTATACAAGCTTTTGCAATTATGGGTGTGCCACAAGCAATAAAAACAGACAATGGACCTGCATATACGTCCAAACATTTTACACACTTTTGTGCACAGTATAAGATTTTACATACCACGGGCATACCCTTTAATCCTCAAGGGCAGGCAATAGTAGAGAGAAGAAACAGAGATATTAAGACACTCCTCCAAAAACAAAAGAAAGGGGGAGCCACAGGTAGCCCTAGGGAACTTCTAAATTTAGTTCTCTATACCATTAATTTTCTAATTTTTGACAAAGATGCGCTGGCTCCAGCAGACAGGTTTTATAACCCACCAGAAGGGCAGTGTCCAGTGAGAGCATCTCCACTGTCCTTAGATAATCGCCAGGTGATGTGGAGAGATCCAGAAAGTGGTGAATGGAAGGGACCAGATAGGTTAACTGCCTGGGGGAGAGGGTTTGCTTGTATTTCTTCAGCAGGAGAAGGAATCAGATGGGTGCCAACAAGTCATATTCGCCTTGTCCATCAGAGAAAGATAGAAAAAGAGAAAGACCTCAAAATAAAGGAGATCTAAGAAACATCTGACACTGAAAGAGCATGGATAATAAGAAGACTGTTAAAGAACTTTAAAAACCAGCAGGAATCATTGGACTTCCTCACACAAGATGAGAATAATGGACAATGGACTTATGGACATTTATAAATTTTCAATTTATGATTATTTGATTATGTTATATACTTCTAGCATGCGTTATGTTACTATGTTACTATATGCTTATGTAATTTATGTAATTATCTGTAATACTTCCCATATTGATGGATTTATGTTTCAAGGTCATTTATGTAATTATCTGTAATACTTCCCATATTGATGGATTTATGTTTCAAGGTCATGACTGTCCTATGTTCTAAATCAAAAGAAAGGGGGAGATGTTAGGATTACTAAGTGAGAACTGAGGTTGTCTGGATAGTGACAAGGTGAGAATTCAGGTTTTCTGGACAATTACAAGGTGAGAACTCAGGTTGACTTGATAGAGGGGGCAAGCTCATTGGCTGGGGTGGTTCTTCCCAGAAGCCCTTGCATTATCCCACGCCCATTCTCTGGGAGGATAAAAAGAGACAGCACTGGGCGCAGAGGGCAGATCGGCCTGGAGAAGGATAAGAGCTGGAGGAGATTCAGAGCCAGGATTCAAGAAGAAGACTCTGAATTGCATCAGGCTTGACGGGGCTCTCTGCAGGAAGGGAAGTCACTTCTTTGGACAAGAGTTAACAGCAACTGCCTGGAGACAACGGTTCGTTACAGGAAGAAGAATCTGTCTGAGAGATTTGAGTAGACACAGCAGATCTCTTCCCAGAGAGCGATCCAGCAGCTTCTGGAGACGACAGCTCGTTACAATAAGTAGTCCCAGCTTTAGCAGCTTTAAGCCCTCCTTCTGGGAGGGGGTGTGTGAGAGTGATTTCTATTTGCAAATGTGGAGAGGGCCCATAAATATCAAATCAAAAAATTTAGTAGACAGAATTCCAGAAGAATTGGCTATGAACAAGCTGGTGATGACCCTCCTTAAGTTTAGTCTGGATATCAATAGGCCTGTGCTCAAAACTTTTCCCCTTTTTTATAAGGATCTGCAAGACCTTCCCCTTACAAAGATAATTTTCAAGAACTCAGAATCATCTTCACACCACAATAAAACATAGAGGTGGACCCTAGTGGAGAGAGAAAGTAACACTCTTTAAATATTATAAGAGGAAGGGGAGAGGAGCTGAGAATGAATCAGGAGAATTTCAGACCACCCTTACTCTAATTCTGGAGAGGGCAGCAAGTGGAGACCCTCAAGAAAACCTAGGATTGTTTAATCTGAACAACCTAATTCTAAACATTAAGGTTGTTTCACAGAAATCTCTCTACTTAGAAGTCTGTTTGTCTCTACCTGTTTTCTACTGAACATTTCAAATGCTAGGGAAGGATAAAAGAAAGAAAGAAACTGATATAGACAAATTTCTCTATATTAGGAGATAGCCTACTTTGCGACCAATCTAGTCCCAATATAAACTATGTTATAGTGTAGTAATCATCAAAAACTTGTTTTTGTTATTATGTTTGATTTTGTGATCCTGTTTGAGGTTTTCTTGGCAGAGATATTGGAATGGTTTCCTATTTCTTTCAACTTATTTTCGGATGATGACCTAAAGCAAACAGGGATGAGTGACTTGTGTAGAGTCATACAACTAGTAAGTGTTTTAAGAAGAATTTGAATTCAGGTCTTCCTGACTTCAGGTTTGGTGCTCTATCCATTGTACCAACTACCTGCCCAAAAATCTATTTGGTACTGGTTAAAAATACAATAGTACATTAGACAAGGAACGATGAAAATAATTGAGCTCAGTAATTTCATTCTGATAAACTGGAAAATATCAGTTACTTAGGACAGAACTCTCTTTTTGACAAGAATTATTGGGAAAATTAGGAAGCAGTATCATAGAAATTAAATTTAGACCAACATCTTATGACACATGTTTTATGTTCAAAATTGATCCATTATAGGAATATTAGATATTATACCATAAAAATCTTTATTAATCTATCTACCTCAACAAACTTCAGCCATTGATAGGGGAGCTTTGAAATTAAGAAGTGACTATTCAAAAATGAACAATTTTTCCTAGTATATCATATTTTTTTTCTAATTATGTTTGAAAACACTTTTTAACATTTATTTTTATCTAAAATTTTGAGTTTCAAATTTTCTCTTTCCATCCTGCCCTTCCTTAGATGGTAAGCAATTTGAGATGTTATAGATGTGCACTCATATAAAACATATTATCCTTATTAGTCATGTTATGAAAGAAGAAACAGAACAAAAAGTAGAAACCATGAAAAAGAATAAAGTGAAAATAATCTGCTTTCATCTATATTCATCTATAACATTTTCTATCGTGAGTCTTTTGAACTTATCTTGGATTATTATATTGTTAAGAAAAGCAAAGTCAATCACAATTGATCATTTTACAATGTTGCTGATACTATGTACAAGTTCTCCTGGTTCTGCTCACTTCACTTTATATACACTGAAGGTGTATATAAATCTTTCCAGGTTTTTATGAAATCCAAGTTTGAGCAGACATTTTATCCAGAGTTTCCAAAGGATGGTGACATTGGAGTTGAAGACATCAGCATAGTTATGGACACTAGGTTAAAAAACTTGCTGGATTCTCAAACTGGAACAAAATCAGGAACAAAATAAGGAAAGAAGGGATCCTAAAACAGAATATTTATAGGCCTTAAAGAGATGGAGTAGCTAGGAAAGGGGAAACCAGAGCCAAAGAGAGTGTGTGTGTTTCAGTCAGTCACGTCAACAAGCATTTATTAAGCCTTTACTTAATATACCAGCACTGTAACTAGGAATATAAACACTAGTAAAAAAAAAAAAAAAAAAAAGTTTCTTTCCTCAAAAAAAAGTTATATTTTAATGGAAAAGATGACACACAAAAGGGAGCTAAACAGCATGAGGAGGGAAGTGAAAGTAGCTAAGGTAGGGATGGGTCAAGAGGGAGAAATTCAGAGAAGTCAGATGGGAAATGAAGAAATGGCTAGACTGGTCTCCCTCCTAAAGGGGAAGTTCCAGGAGGAGATAACTTTTATTGCTACCTTTCAGAAAATATACAATCCCATTTTTGCCCTAGACCACAGAGCGTGGGAATTGGCTCCAAGGTTACTAACTATTGAGGCTGGCAAAGAAGTTGAAAGTATGAGGCTGCCCTTAGCCTTGGCAGACCTGGAGATCCTTGGCACTTCCACCCCATGGGTCCCTTCTTCCCTGGGGATACTTGACACCCACTGTATCTCGGTAGTAATATAAATTAGAGCCCTTGACAAGCTGGCTCCAGCCTATCTTTCCAGGCTTATCACGCATTAATCTCCTTTTCACACTCCATGATCTAGCCAGATTGGACGACTTGTTGCTACTTGACAAGCCATTACTCCCCTGATGTCTTTGCACAGTCTCTTCCTAATACCTGGAACTAGGGACACCTCATCCTTACTTCTGAGTTCAAAACTCAGTTCAGGTTCCACATCTGTACATGAATATCTTTGTGAATCTTCCTATGATTCTTTATTATCCCTAATAACTCTATATTTACTTTCTAGATCTAACCACTAGGGGGAACACATGAGAAATGTGAGGTCCTATGGTGGTAATCCCCAAACACAATTGAAACTCTGCCTCGGCTGCCTTAAGAAGCAATTTTTATCTTCCCACTAAGTGCTGTTTTTGGCTTGTTCTATCCAGAGTGGAAGGTATCTGGAAATATCTCAGACTTGTTACTCTTACTCTAAATTCAAGCCATGCTCATGTTTTTGGTAGGAGAATTCTCCTCAGGCTTAAAAAAAATAAAACAGAATATACGCAACAATGTGGACAATATTTTGTAGCAATTCTCATCCTTCTCAGCCTCTTTGTAGCCTTTGACACTACTGATTACCCTCCTCTCCTTGGTGGTGCTCTTGACAGTAAAGGAGAAGTTCAGAAAAGGGAAAGTTTTCAGCACAAAGATGATGAGTTCTACTTTTTCTCTTCAATAGTATTTTATTTCATTTTTCCAAATACACAAATAGTTTCCAGCATTTTTTTTTCCTGAGGCAATTGAGGTTAAGTGACTTTCCCAGGAAGTGTTGTGTCTTAGGTCAGATTTGAATTCAGGTCCTCCTGACTTCAGGGTTGGTGCTCTAGCCACTGCACCACCTAGCTACCTCCCAGCATTCATTTTTGCAAGACTTTGTGTTTCAAAAATTTCTCCCTTCCTTCCTTGTTTCCTGTCTCTCCAAGACAGCAAGCAACTTGATATAGATTAAACATGTACAATTCTTTAAATATATTTCCATATTTGTCATGTTATACAAGAAAAATCAGACCAAAAGGGGAAAAATACATGAGAAAGGAAAAACAAACAAACAAAAGTGAAAATACCATGCTTCAATCCACATTCAGACTCCACAGTTCTCTCTCTGCAGGTGAATGGCATTTCCCATCCCAAGACTATTGGGATTGCCTCGAAAAAAAATCTGTTTTAAACATGTTGAATATAAGATGTCTATGGGGCATCCAGTTAAAGTTATCCAACAGGCAGTTGAAGATGTGAGAGTAGAGGTCAGAGAAATCAGAGCTAGATAAACAGAATCATCCATATAGAGATGGTAATTAAATCCATATCAGCTAATGGGATCTCTGAGCTAGACAGTATAAAAGGAAGAGAGAAGAGCAAACAAAATCTTGTGGGGATACCTACAGTTATCTGGAATGAACTGGATAAAGATCCAGGAAAGGAGTTTGAGCAGGAGCAGTCAGACTGGCAGGAGGAGAACCAGGACAGAGAGAGAAAAGGAGAGGAGGGTAATCAGTGGTGACAAAGGCTGCAGAAAAGCCTGGAAGGATGAGAATTGCTACAAAATATTCTCCACATTGTTACTGCTATTCTTTTTTATTTTTTTTTAAGCCTGGGGAGGATTCTCCTACTAAAAACATGTGTATAGCTTGAATTTAGAGTAAGAGTAACAAGGCACATGTGGGATACATGTGTGTCAAAGTCAACTCACAAATCCTGTTGTTTCAAATCCTAGAAGTTCTTTCCTATTAAATCCTCATACAACTCCCTTTGGCTACAACACTTCTTATGAAAAGGCTTACTCATCTATTCCAAAGATCTGCCTCTCCTTTTCCCTCTCCCCCACTTCTCTCTTTTTCTCAATCTCTTTCCACCCCCTCCCATTTATAGGCATCCACATTTCATTGATTTTAACCCTTTTTTATTTTAAAAATTAATCTATCCCTTTTATGCTGAACAAATTCATAAAAATAAAAAAAAACCTTTAAAACATAGCTGCTAAATAAATTCCTACTTTATCCATACCTGAACACTTAAATCTCTTTCTCCATTTTAAGTTCATCATTTCTGTTAGAAGGTGAATGGGATGTTTTATCTTCGTTCTTTGGGATTCAGGATTTATCATTGTATTGATTAGAATTCTAAAGAATTTCAAAGATGCTTTATAAATCATTATCATTATTCTTCTATTGCTCACTTCACTCTGAATCAGATCATAGAGGTCTTCTAGCTCCTTTTGAAACTGTCAACTTCATAATTTATTATGGCACAATAAGTAAACCATTAAATGGTACAGTGTCTACAATTCCAGGCCTAGAGTAAGAAAGACATCTTCCTGAGTTAAAATCTGGCCTCAGACACTAACTAGCTGTGTGACCTTGGACAAGTCACTTAATCCTCTTTGCCTTAATTACTTGTCTGTCAAATGAGCTAGAGAAGAAAATAGCAAATAACTCCAGCATCTTTGCCAAGAAAATCACAAAATGGGGTCACAAAGAATTGAACAAGATTGAAAAATGACTGAGCAGCAATAAAATACTAAATACATTTAGTGCCCCCTGATAAAAGCAGAAAGGGAGCTGAAGAGGGTGCCACTAACTCTCTGAGGCCATTCTCTGAACTGGACTCTCCAACTTGGGATTATGAGATCCCTAGAAGTTACCATTTACTCTTAAAGTTCTATTGGGTAACTCCAAGGATATGAGGCCATCATTCATGAACCCCCATCTGGTTTGTTTGCCACTAATGATCAACAGGTCCTCTCTATTAGCTTTTAAAAGAGGCATTTACTGAGATAGTTTTAAATTAAGCTACACTCTCTCTTTGCACCCAGTTTTTCTGGTTCCAAAATCAATCAGAAAACTACTAAGCCTTTACCTTCACCAGTGCAGCCCTCATATATTTATGTGCGTGTACATATATATATATATATAATTTCTCCCAATAG
This sequence comes from Sminthopsis crassicaudata, assembly GCF_048593235.1. Taxonomy (NCBI): domain Eukaryota; kingdom Metazoa; phylum Chordata; class Mammalia; order Dasyuromorphia; family Dasyuridae; genus Sminthopsis; species Sminthopsis crassicaudata. The sequence goes on along the minus strand of NC_133620.1, from coordinate 380,743,740 downwards.
GTTGCAAACTCCTTGAGGGCAAAAACTGAGCTTTCTTTCTTTGTATTTCTGGTGTCTAAGCAGGATGCTTGGTCCATGGGTAAACAAAACGAGCATTTCATAAGTGTTTATTTATTGATTTTGTCTTTTGCTTGAGATAACAAAGCAATAAAATATTCAGGTACCTGGGAGAGCTTCAGGTTTAGAAAGCTTTTTTTGATTGACTTGGAAAAACTACAGAGAACAGTGGCAGAATTCATTAATTCCTTGAGCTATTTATTCTGCTTGGTGATCCTCTTGTGTTAGATTTACAATAGAAAATGGATAAGAATAGCATAGAATAGGCAAGCAGAGTTGAATTGCAGCTTGTATTAATGGAGGGAGTCCTCACATTGATGCAATCATGGATCCAGTGGAAAATTTGAGAGAATTAGAGTCAATTATGAACTTGAGCAGTATCTATCAGATTATTTGCAAAAATAGTAGATTTTCTCTTATGAACCATAATATATACATGGAGTGGGATTCTGAGAGGTCCAGATCCAGGAAACTTAACCAAAAATTGTAGTGCAGTTGGGCTTTGCAGGTCTTGAGCATGTAATTGCAATATATAGCTAAGAACCCTAATCTCAATCTAATTATTCCCTAATGTTTCCTTGTTAAAACTCCTCCAACTTTTACTGAAGCTTTTAGTTTCCTTACCATCAGCATGAACCCAGGTATGATAGATTAGGGGCAGGAGAGATTTAGAACATTTTTTCTGTAGTACACCTTTTGGGATTCTGGGAGGTGATACCAGTGTGGTAGAAAGAACATTGTTCCGGAAATCTGGACACCTGAATTTGAAACTTATTCTGTATAATAATAGGAAAATCCTATCAGCTCAATGGGCAACAATTTTCTTATCTATGAAATGAGGAGATCAGATAGAAAACCTCTGAAAAAGTTCCCTTCTGTTTCTAAAGCTCTGTGATCTATCCGTCCTTGGCAAACAGAGCTTCTCTTTTCATCTGTAGCCCCTAAACAATTACCTTCAGGATCTCATATTTAAAAGAACACAATGTAAAGCCTAGGAAGCTGAACCCATTTTTAAATGTTACTCTGAGTTGGACCAGAAACAGATCCCAGGTCTTCGGAACTGAAGCCCACAAGACCAGATCACTGACCACCACAACCTCCTAAAAATAGTTCCTCAGAGCTAATAGCCAATCACTTCAGCTTGCCCCATAAGGCAAAGGCAGAGAACAAACCGTAACTTTAAAGGCACTGTAGCCTTCAAACTGGGAGGGTCACAGCAGACAAGAAAACAAATATAGCCTGAGCTGTATTGTCTGCTTAAGGTAGTATAAATAACCAGGGATGGCATTTTCCAATGTATGGTCATGGTCAGGTTACCCATCGAGGACAGACAGAATGACTAACAGCGGTAGGCAGTGGTTCATAGTCCCGGAACAAGGGATATCACCATGAGCTCTGCGGGAGTCGTACAGTATAATGATCCCCGTGATTTCATCTGGACAGACAATTAGCCTCCAGAACATTCTTTCCTCCTCCCCCAACTCTGGCTGGGAAGGCTGGTATTTGGTTACAACATCTAAAGTTGCAGAGGGGGATTGTTGGTTTGGATGAAAGGGAATTTGTTACTGTGGCAAAGAGCACAAGAAAACAGGGGGTGTGATCAGAGATAGAAGGGGAGAGAGCACAAATGGAGACCAAGGCCTGCTATTCAGCCATCCTCTTCCAACCTGAGAGGGTTCTGGCTAAAGAGTCATAGAATAGTTATATGGGCTCATTGTCACTGATAACCAGTAGCCTCTTTCCTCAATAATTTCTTTTTTCTCTTTCTCTCTAATTATCTCTTTTTCTCTCTTTTCCCTCTTTCCCTTCTCTCTCTCTCTCTCTCTCTCTCTCTCTCTCTCTCTCTCTCTCTCTCTCTCTCTCTCTCTCTCTCTCTCTCTTTCTCTCTCTCCCCTCCCCTTCCCCCCTCCCCTCCCCCCCTCTCTCTCCTTCCCCCCCTCTCTTCCCTCTTCCCTCTTTTCTGTCTTTCTCTGTTTTTGTTTCTCTGTTTTTGTCTCAATGTTTCAGTCCAATCCATTCAAGGAATGAAAGAAAGCTGATATCCCAGGAGAGCCTGTATCCATTGGTTCTAGTCCTAGAATTCTAGGGCACCTAATCCTGAAGGACCCAGAAACTCAGGCTTTGTCTTTCTGGGATTCTGTAGCGCCCTATTTAGAGAAAGATGAGCCCCACTAGAAAGAATGAAAAGCATATGATACCTGCCAGAAGCCACCAAAAACTTTCTCCTACTGGCAACAGAAACCTTGGGTGCAAGGGTGGGCAGCAGGTACAATCAGGTCTCTCATGTGTCAACAAAATTTACTCTCATCTTCTCTTTTTGCTGCCATTTTACTCAGGAGGACACTAAGACATATGCAATCTTCCATTTATTCATTCAGAAACAACTGGGTGATGCAGTGAATAGAAATCTGGATCAGGAGTCAGAAAGACCTGGATTCAAATCATGTTTCAGATAGCTGTGTGATGCTGGGCAAACCATTTAATTTCTATCTACCTCAGTTTCCTCAATTATAAAATGAGATTAATACTAGCACCTCCCAAGATTGTTATGAGGATCAAATGGGCTAACTATTGTTGTAAAACCATTACCTTTGGTGCATGATAAAGCACTTAATAAATTAATTATTCCCTCTCTCTCTTTAGCTGTAGTTATTTGTTCAGAGTCCAAATCCCTTAGTCTCCAATTAGAATTAAATTACACTCCCCACCCCTTCTATCCCTATGATGAGATTCCAAGGCCCTTTCCCTTCCCCATGGAAAGAATTCAAGGCCCTTTCCATTGCTATTATTGCCAGACCTTGGCATCGGGAAGCTGCAAGACCAGCAAAAGAAGTAGACAAGTTATCTAAGCCATCGCCATGAGGTAGGTCATATAGGGTGCTCTAGCTTGATCCCATGGCATGTTTTCTTCTGACCTTATATCTGTCTGACCAGTTAACCTCTAGTTTTAGCCCTGACCCTAATCTCAAAGGGCCAGGAAGGGGGCCAATGGCGGCTGCCCCAGGGCTGAGACAGGCAGTGGGCACGGTAACTCCAGAGGCTTGCCAGCTGGCTTGGCTGAGTGGTTATTCCTTCTAAGGTATTCGATTTCGTGATTGGCAGGGCTGTGTGTCTAGGGGGTAAGGGACTAAAATTTTAACTCCTTTAAAAGACTCTAGGTTCATTCCAACCTATCTATGGTTATTGGGAAAGCTGGTCCTATCTTGGTACAGGAACTCCATATGTGCCTTTTGAGTCCCAGGAACCAGGACACCCAGATCTGTTACTGACTTCCTGAACTATGCTAAACAAATAAGGCCATTTACTTATGACTTTCTGAAAAGTGAGGAAGGAAAATAAGTAATGTTGTTTATTGTTGTGGTTTCCAACTCTTCATGGCCCTATTTGGGGTTTTCATGTCAAAGACACTGGACTAGTTTCCATTTCCTTTCTCTTACAGATGAGGAAACAGGCAAACAGGAATAAATAAATTGCCCAGGATCACACAGGAAATAAGTATCTGAGGCTGGTCTTCTTGACTCCAGGCCCAGCATTCTGTCCCTTGGACCACTTAATTGTCCTGAAATAATATAGAGCCCCTTCCAATTCCATTGCATATGTGGAGAGAATTCTTGTAGTTTCCCACATCTTTTTAAAGAATAAAGAGATATATCCTACTTATCTAACATAAAAATGGAATAACATTACTTTTACTGAAAAAAATGACAAGATCTAAATTGCTTTATCAATCAATTCATAATCATTGACTATCTACAACATTCAAGGGATATCAGAAAATAATAAAGAAACAAAAGAGTGGCAATAAGGAACCTAAGTCAGAGTTTTAATTCTTTCTAGCCCTGTGACCATATGCCAGTCATTTAACCTCAGTTTCCTCAATTGTAAAGTGAGAATCAAGTGAGAACAATAAATGCCACACAGATTTGTTATGAAGACAAAATAAGATAATATTTGTGATATGTTTAGCATCTTAGTAGACACCTGGCATTTAGTAAGTAATTAATAAATGTTTGTTCCCTTCCTTTCCCCCTTTAGTTCTACAAGCCTTTATTAAGCACATACAATGTGCTGGGAACAATGCTAAGTTGCAAGACAAAATAAAAAAACCCAAAACAAACTAATCCCTGCCCTCAAAGAATTATTTTTTCTTCCTTTAAGGAAGCTCACAGTTTCATTAATAAAATGAGAAATAGCAAATGAAATAAGAGCTGCCATATAGGGCAGTATATGAGCATGTGCAACAGTGTCTTGGCCAAAGCATGTGAATTACCAATGGGAAGACCCCCTCAGACTCCTCCCATGTGGAGTTGTAGCCTGGCCTTGTCCTCATTACTTTGTCTCTCAGTCATGACTTTTCTACAAACACCTGAGGAATGAATAGCAAACCAGGAACTCAGATTTTTCATGGTATTTCAATCCAATGCTGTCTTTCTAGTGTCTTTAAATGCTTTAGGGCATTTCTGCAAGACCTAGCTGCCACCCAAGCAGCTCCTAGAGCAAAGGTGTCAAAAACACAGCCTGAAAGCCACATATATCCCACACCACTCCTGAGTACAGCCTGAACCAGATTAAAATGTAATTATGAAATATTTGTGGACAGTTAGGTGTTGTAGTGGATAGAACACTGGACCTAGAGTCAGGAAAACCCCTCTTTCCGAGTTCAAATCTAATCTCAGACACTTCCCAGCTATGTGATCCTGGACAAGTCACTTAACCCTATTTGCCTCAGTTTCCTCATCTGTAAAATGAGCTGGAGAAGGAAATGGCAAACTACTCTAGAATTTCTGTCAAGAAAACTCCAAATAGGATCATGTAGACAAGATAACATGAAAAAATATTTAACAAAACAATAAAATATAGATAGTATTAATATATAGCTTTCTAATTGACTTGTAGTGATCTTTCTTTCTATTTTCAATAGTATTTTATTTCCCAAATGCATATAATCATAGTTTTCAACTTTCATTTTTGTAAGACTTTGTGTTCCAGATCTTCTCCTTGCTTCCCTTACCTCCTCCTTCCCTAAAACAATAAGCAATCTGACATGGGTTAAATATGTACAATTATTTTAGACATATTTCCATATTTGTCATGTTATGCAAGAAAAATCAGACCAAAAGGGGAAAAAAACACAAGAGAAAAAGAAATACAAACCAACAAAAAAGCTGAAAAATACTATGCTTCCATCCACATTCAGTCTCCATAGTTTTCTCTCTGGATACAGATGGCATTTTTCATCCTGAGTCAATTGGAATCACTTGAATCACCGCATTGTTGAGAAAAACCAAGTCCAAACTATTGTGATCTTCATGTATGGTGTAGTGGGCCCTTCTTTATTTGAGTGTGATAGCATATTCTACAGTATCTGGGGGCCATAAGAAAGGAACTGTCAGGAATATGATGGACAACATTGTTTTGAAGAATAATTGGTTAACCCACAAACATTTACTGAACACCTCAAGGAATATAGGATTACATATTGGAGGGAAGAGAGAGAGAAGACACACTAAAGAATAAACATGATCTCGGTTCTCCAGAAGCTTATAATTAGCTAGTTAGATCATGGTACTAATAATGCTAAGGGCATAGGTTAGCGCCCATGCTGTATGGGGTACTCTTGTTCTGTGAATACAAACTTCGTCCTCGGCTTCCAGTCAGATTGTTGGGTGAGTATAACCCTCTGCATAGTCCAATATGGCAGGACACCATTAAGGGTTCCATCTGACCAGCCCTGCAGTTTGGAGAGTTTCTAGAGATGGAGGCAGGGAGAATTAGGTTCTGCACAAGGGACAAACAGTTATCGTTTCTGGGCCCTCCTTATCTCTAGTTTACAAGAAGTCCTAATTAAAGACCTTGAAGGGCCTTGGTATATCCTCTTCCCAGAAATTATCTGATATTTCCTTTTCTGTAAATGCATTAAGTAGTCATCATGGGACAGAAGACTAAAGGGAGACTCTGGAATCAGAGGACCTGCTTGGGGTGAAATCCTGTCTCTGATGTATGCTAGCAAGACCCTTAACCTGGATCTTTATTTCCTTCACTGTAAAATGAGGGGATTAGCCCAGATAGTCTCTGAATTCCCTTTTCTCTCTAAATCTATGATGCTAAAATGTCTGGGCTCTGCAGTTCTCTGGAACCAAGCTCAGGTTTCTCCAAGAACAGAAACTGCCTGTTAATTTCCCTCCCCTTCTTTTTTGGGGTGGACAGCATTTGAAGGAGAGAACAGCTGCCCTTACCCAGAGGATTTCCCAGAAAGGAGAGCTGTTTATTTTACAACCAGGTGGCTGCTGGCTCAGCTGTGACCTCAAGGTTTAGATGGGAGGTGGGAAGGAAGCTCAGGAATTTGATGATAGGACAGAGAATCTCCACCCTCCTATATAGACCCACCCACCCCAAACCCTAGTGATGAATAAGAGCCAACATTCACTAGCCCTTGGTGAAATTTGACTCAGTGTGGTTTGAAGCCCCCAAATCCCTGGAGCTCCTTCCAGATCATGGTGGCAGAACATTGCAGGGAAAAAACACAATGAACTCAAATTTGGGAGACTTAGGTTTTAATCCAGACTCCTAGACTTACTAGATGTAACCTTGATCATGTCCCTTTAGCTCTGTTTTTTCATTTGTAATTTTTTTCATCTTGGCCTAGAAGTCTGGTACATGGGTTTAGGAAACTCTCTGTATGTAAACTTCTTCTACCAATGCAGTCATCATCAACTCTGAAACATAGTCTTAAAAACTTGCCTGGGGCAAAGCTTCTTAAATTACGGGTCATTACTCCTACAGAATGTGGGGGTCTCAAAATTGTGATTTATACACACACACACACACACACACACACACACATACTTATGTGGAAAAATTTCTCTGGGAAAAAGAGGTCACAAGAGGAAAAAGTTTAAGAAGCCCTGGTCTAGGGTAATAAGAAATTAAATGACTTGTCTGGGGTCCCATTGACATATATATTTATACGTCTATGTATACATATATACATACATACCTATATTTATATCTGTCTATGTGTATATTTATATATCCATTTATCCAGACAGACAGCCATCTATCTATCCATCCATCCATCCTTCCATCTATCTATCATCCATCCATCTTTCCATCTATCCATTCATCCATCCTTTCATCTATCTATCTATCTATCTATCTATCTATCTATCTATCTATCTATCTACCTACCTACCTAGCCATCCATCCATCCTTCCTTCCTTCTATCCATTCATCCATCTATCCATCCATCCATTCATCCATTCATCCATTCATCCTTCCTTCTATCCATTCATCTATTTATCTATCCATCTATCTATCTATCAGAGACAGAACTTGGGGCCAGGTCCCTCTGATTATTGTTTGAGGTCTCTATCCACTAGGCCACATGCATGAAACCCTGCCTGTGATCTTCCCATAACACTCCAAAGTATAGCCAAATAGGAAATATAATTGGGAAATGTTTAACAAAGCAAATAAAAATACAAGACATTTATATTTATATTATATGTAAATATTCATGAACATTAAAGCATATATGAAATATTAATATTCCATTTAAAAACTAAGTCCAGCTGCAGCTTACAGGGATCTTTTTGGTACAGTTTCGTGGCCCCTGTTTTTATTTGAGTGTGGAAATCATTGCACCAGGTCAAGATGCTTATCTATAAAACTGGGGCAATAATTGCATTGCCTATCTCACAGGATGGCTATGAGGAAAGCAGATGAGTCATCTTGGACTTTTAGCCTTTCACTGCAGCTGACATATATATAAAGCCTGATGATGAGCTCCTACTTTAAGTAGTCAAGTAGAAATTGTGAAAAGAGTGCTGGGTGTAGAGTAAAAGGATCTGAGTTCAGATCCTGCCTCAAGCAAGTTATATGCAGGATAAAGAAGCAATAATTAAAAGAAGGAAGGTACTAGGATTCAGAGGAGTTGGAAAAGGCTTTCTGTAGAAAGTATAATTTTAGTTGGGACTTAAAGGATTTAGGTCATTTGTTTCAGATCAAAGGAGATTAAAAAAAATTCACTCCCTTCTGATTTACTTGTCTCAAGGCTCTAAAATATGTCTGTGTTCTTTATGATTCACTTAACAGAACTAATAGTCCAAAAAAAAAAAAAAAAAAAAAAGGGCTTGTGTTGGCTAAGCAGTTTCCATCATTCCTCATGAAATTCCATCCCCTATTCCCTGACCTGAGGAAGCTTCTTCCTTCTCAGGCCACTGTTTGCTGGGGGAAGGACACAGGATGGGAATCATGACCCCCAGTTCCTTTCAACCTTTACTATTTTGAGTATCCTGAATTCTGTGAGGAAAAGAATTGCTAGTCATATACCATATGATGGAAGAAACTAACCAGTCTTTTCAAAGTATCCTTGTCACAGCTGCCATGGAAACATGTTAAACCGAGAATAGAGATCTTAAGAATAAGATTTTGTTGTTCTTAACATACACTTGAAATATTTAAATTATTTTTTAAGATACATAATTTTTTGGCAACCTCATGATGCAGTAGATAGAATATACCACCCCTGGAGTCCTCAGATAATTACTAGCTATGTGACATTGGGCAAGTCACTTAACCCCAATTACTTCTCAAAAAAGATCCATAATTTCATCCAGGGCTACTCTCTTAACCAATGTAAATAGCAGTTCCTCTGAATCTTTATAACAAGGGTTTTCACTAGCATTCAGGACCAAAAAAAAAAAAAAAAAAAAAAATCATCTGGTTTCTAACTTCTGGCAATGAGCTATGGCATAATGTAGAATGTGTCTGTTGCTTCTTAGTTTGTGTGTGTGTCTACAAGGAAATGTCTAAATGTGGCTTGTGGTGAAAAATGAATAGCTAGTTCTGGAATCACACCCATCCCTCTCCAATGGACATTTTGATTCTTGCTAAGAGAGGAGCAGGAGATTGAAATAACAAAGCTAGCTGGTCTGCTTTCCCTAGATTTTTATCTATTTATTCCCTAAAATTTTATCTATTTAAATTTTTACATAAAATTTTATATTTAACTTTTATATATTATAAATTTTATATATAAATTCTATTTATCTATTTAAATATCGCTAATGTAGGGGAAGTGGGTTTTAGATTTAAATGTCTTCTTTGGTCACTACCTCTTATAAGGAAAGAGGTATAGCTGATATCTAAAAGTTTAGTTCCTTTCCATCAAATGCTAGTAATATAAAAGACTATTATAAATACTGAATAAATCAATTTATTTAAGCACATAATAAACACAAATCTAAGAAGTTTTACAGATATTATATATATATATATGTGTATATATATATATATATATATATATATATATATATATATATACAGAGAGAGAGAGAGAGAGAGAGAGAGAGAGAGAGACAGAGAGAGAGAGAGAGAGAGAGAGAGAGACAGAGAGAGAGAGACAGAGAGAGAGAGAGAGAGAGAGAGAGAGAGAGAGAGAGAGAGAGAGAGAGAGAGAGAGAGAGAATACACTAGATGATTCAGAGTAAATGAGCTCTCCTATTGGTGCCCTCATTTTTTGGAGAGGTCCAAGTTAATCTTAGTTCTCCTGCCAGTTCTAATCCTAATACTTTCATTTCCTCTTTTTATCCCTTCGATCCCATGTGCTTTTTAGCATCCCCCATTAGAATGTCAGCTCATTGAGGTCAGGAATTGTCTTTCTTTTTGTTTGTATTTGTATCCCAATATTTAACACAGTGCCTGGCACATGTCCCTTGTCCTTCATTTTTGAAGAGGGCCAATGACATCATGGGGTGATCTCTTGACTTGAACATGAATCGGATTTAAGTGAAGCAGAAGTTGCACAAAACCATCACCCTCACTCTTCCAGAGTTACTGAAGTCCAATGGCAAGACAAAAGTCAAGATGACTGATGATGGCTTGGGATGTAGTGGATGGCCAGAGTGTCTTTGATGTATGACCAAGTCCTAAGCAATCCATAGTGCCTGCTTCAGCTGCCCTCATGGTCATTAGAAAAATTTGTTCTCAATTCTTGGCGTAGACACTCTTCTCTAATTCACTAATGGGTTTGGAAATGGAAAACTAACTTCCTTCTCCTCTCCTTCCTGACACATTGTAAGCTCCTAATAAGTACTTGTTTCCCTTCTTCCTCCCTCCCTTCTCTCTCCTTCTTTTCTTGCTATCTTTGTATTTCCTCCTCTTCATCTCTGTCTTTTCCCCCTCCTCCTTCTTGTCTTTTTCTTCTTCCTTCCTTCCTTCTTTTCTTCTTTCCTTCCTTCCTTCCTTCCTTCCTTCCTTTCTTCCTTCCTTCCTTCCTTCTTTCCTTCCTTCCTTCCTTCCTTCCTTCCTTCCTTCCTTCCTTCTTTCCTTCCTTCCTTCCTTCCTTCCTTCCTTCCTTCCTTCTTTCCTTCTTCCTCCTTCCTTCCTCCTTCCTTCTTCTTCTTTCTTCTTTCTTTCTTTCTTTCTTTCTTCTTTCTTTCTTTCTTTCTTTCTTTCTTTCTTTCTTCTTTCTTTTCTTTCTTTTCTTTCTTTCCTTTCTTCTTTCTTTCTTTCTTTCTTTCTTGTTACTCTTATTTCTCCTCCTCTTCCTCCTCCTCTTGTTGTTGTTGTTTGTTCTTCTTCTTCTTCTTTCTCTGTCTTCCCTTCCCTCTCTCTCTCTGGGTCTCTTTCTTTGTCTTTCTCCTCTCCTCTTTCTCTGTCTCTCTATCTGTCTGTCTCTCTCCCTATTTTTGCTGAAACTGACACACAAAATTAAATCAATTTTCTCCACCTATGAGGAAAGTCACTTGCAAATGATCCAGGCTTAAAAATCCAATGGTTATCATGATCATGACCATGGTCTTAAATTATGTTAAAGTGCAATGGAAAGAACAATGGATCTGGAATCAGAGGATCTTCCTTCAAATATTGACTTGCTACAATTTGATTTGAGTGTCAACTTCCTTGGGCCTCAATTTCCTCAGCTATAACATGAAAGCTTGGACCTAATCACCCCAGAGATCTCTTTCCCCTTGACATCTAGGATTCTATATATACTATTATTATGTATTTAACATATCGATACAAAATATTAAAGACCATATATTTCAAATGCCTATTAATGATATTATGAAGCACTTTCCTAGTGAAATCAGCCCCTTTGCACCTAGGACTAGAGAGCTTGTTCTGATTCATTGTTTACTCCATCCTCAGAACATGTCTCTGATGGGAATGAAAAGGCAATTCTTTTTGCTTGAATACAGTGTGACTCCAAATGCTTCCTTATCAAAAAGGTTCTCCATAGAAGAAGGAGGGATTGTTTTTATAATTCCTATTTAGGTTTCTAATTATTCCCTCTGTCCTCAGCCTCTGCCATCAGAATCTCATCCACTATGTGGAAGGCTTATTTAACAAGTTAGATATAGCCTGGCATGAATTTAAAAATAGAGAGAGACATGATGTGGGGAGCTGTGCAACGTGACTCAGAAGCCAGACTGCCAGTAGGGAAGCCAATCAGATGTTTGCTGGGGGTGTTCATTGAGCTGTGCTGAGCTCTTCCCAGCACGGTTCCTGAGGAGCAGATACCCACAGCAGTAAATCATGGTTATTTAAGGTGGATTTCTCTTAAGCACTTGAACATTCCTTCTTGTTGGTACATAAGTCAGGAGGGGGTAGAAAAACAAAACATTATTACAGAACTATTTGTTCTATTTTGATTTTAATCCTTTAGCAGTCTCCCCCTACTAAGAATTCTCTAGCCTGACAATTTCTTATAAGCTACTTGTTTCATATAAAAAATAGGATCTTAGTTTTTCAAGATAAAAGGTAAATATATGGTATTTTAAAATATACTACACATTTACCTTTTATCTTAATGTCTGGCAAGAAACCAGCTGTAGAGTATGAAGACCTGAATTTGAGTCCTGTCTCTGCCATATACTAGTTGGGTGACCTTGGGAAAAGGTCTTCAGAGATAGCATGGTGTAGTGGATAGATCGTTATATTTGAAGAGCTCAATTCCAATCTGATTCAGATATTTTGTAGTTATATGGATTCTAGAAAAGTCACATCTTAACCTTCTTTTCTGCATTTGTGAAATGATATCATCTATCTCACAGGGTGAATGTAATGTTCAAATGAAATCATGTGTGTTAAAGTGAACTATAAATGGGAGCTATTTTTGAAATGGCTGAACCTTCCTTTCCTCACAATAGAGAGGGTTAGGGTGGATAAGCTCTGAGGTCCTGGGAATACATCTCAATGTGGACTAAGTCAATGCTCAATTCTTGGTTATTCTGAGATAATAAGGGATCAATGAAACCCACAATTAGTCCTTAACCTCATTTTTGTCTTAGAATCAATTTCGTTCCCTTACTAAACCTTTTATTAGAGCAACTAAAAGATAGCCTAATTACCGATAACAATAACTGATACTGATAATGCTTTAATGTTTATATAGCAGAGATTGAATTGACCTATAGGAGCCATCCCAGGGAAATATATTCCCAAAGCTCCCCTAGAAACTTCTGGAAGGCTCCTGAGACACTGTGATTAGGTCCTTGGGAGATGATGAACTCCCTATCTGCTTCGTTGGATGTATTTCCATGTGTTGTCACAGAAAACTGGGTGATATCTTGATCTCCCTTCTTCTGCCTCCCCCCACCCAGTAGCAGGAGGTGGGAGGAGACAGACAGGAGACTGTACCAATTAAAAGGAAAAAACATTCTCTAGTTCCTTCTCTCTTCCTTTATATTTTTTAAGTGGTATCACATGACTGAGATTTCCAGTGACATGTGGGGAATGGTCTGGTCCTTCCCCATTCCACCATAATGGCAACCACTCTCACTTGGCAGATAGAGTAGGATGATGGTAGTTTTCTCACAGAGTATTTGGGAGCCTGGGCTCTTCCAGTTTTGTGACATGTCATTCCACTTTCTTGATCCTTTGTTACACCATCAATAAAAAAAACAGCCACAACACAAAAACATATGTGTTGATTTACTCACCAAGAATTGATTTGAAAGAAGCTGAATTTTGTTTTCTTTCACATTTCTTCTTTTTTGATCTGATTTTTCCTGTTCAGCAAGATAATTGTATAAATATGTGTGTATATAGATATATATATACATATATATATATATGATTTAACATATATTTTAACATGTTTAACATATATTGGACTATTTGCCATCTAGGGGAGGGGAAAATTTAGAATACATGGTTTTACAAGAGTCAATGTTGAAAAATTATCTATGTATGTGTTTTGAAAATAAAAAGCTTTAATCATAAAAAAGAAATTGAAAAGCTGCCTTCCCCATCCCTCACCTCCAAAAATGCTTGAATTTTTTATGTGCCTGAACTTCCCATGAATTCCTATCAGTTAAACCTTAACCTCACAAACCCCCTAGTAAAATCCAAACTAGGTACTATTAATCTCTTAGTTCTCCAGCTGAGAATTCATCCTTGAAGGAAGATAGAAAAGATAAGTAAAGCAGTCTGTGGTTAGGCTTAGAAGGAGGGCTTCATTGTTCAAATGTAAGAATTCTGCCTACAGTCCTAGCCCAGGATACCTTGCCCTTGCCTCTAGGACAGCCCCTTGAGCTCACCACTCACTGTCTTATGTTTGAGGAGATTACTGTTAGATCCACCTTCTCTGAATAGCCAGAGGTTCAAAGGTAAAATTAGCTCCAAGTACAAGTCTTTTTCTACATAAATGTCAAGAAGCTCACAGCAAAAGCATGGAGATTTTATTTTTAAGTATTTTAAAATACTTTAAATTATTTTAAGTATTCATCTGCTAAAATTTGCAAGAAAAGTAAACAGTCACAGGAAGTGTTCATGAAGTCTGTGACAGGTGAGCACTTCAAACATTATGTCAAGTCTGTAGGGAATTGGGATGGGGCCAAGTCATTCATTTCCTCTGGGAAGCTTTCTAAAGCCTTTGGGATAGTAGGATCATAAATTTAGAGCTAGAAGAGATTTTAGAGTGTCTAAACATGGATAGAGAACTGAGCAGGACTTTTCTGAGTTCAAAGCTGGCCTCAGACATTTACTAGCTGTGTGGCACTAAGTGAGTGACTTATAATCTTTAACTGCCTCATTTTCCTCAGTTGCAAAAAAGGGATAATAAGAGTAGAGACCTCCCATGATTTGTCTGAGGATACAAGGAGATAGATATTTATAAAGTGATTAGCACAGGACCTAGCATATAGTGGGTGCTTAATATATATTGTAATATATTATATATAATATATATAAAACATTAAGAAATTAATAAATACTTATAATTAAATTAATTAATATGTAATATATAATATAATTAAATTAATAAATACTTATAATACTTTCAGCCTAGATATGTATTATAAAGTCCCTTCAGATTTTGAACTTCCCTTTAATTGTCAAGAACTCCTCCATTCTTCTGGTCACTAATATTTAGAATCTTAAAGACTCCTTGATTGTTCAGTCTTTCTCACCCCACACATCCAATTAGCTGCCAGTCACATTCATGCCCTCAGCTCCACTCACAGGAAGGACAACCATACTGGTTCAGGCCCTTATTATCTCTTACTTGATTGTTGGTCAAATAGGGTGATTTAGGGGTGACTAAAATAATTGCACAGTGGAGAGAGCCCTGGGTCTGAGGTCAGGAAGGCCTCAGTTCAAATTCAACTTCAGAAACTTACTAGCTGTGACCATGGAGAAGGCATTTAACCCTGTTTACCTCAGTTTCCTCGTCTGGAAAATGAGCTGGAGAAGGAAAGGGTAAACCACTTCAGGATCTTTGCCAAGAAAATCTTTTGAGAACGAGGTCACAAAAAATCAGACACAATTGAAAAACAACTCAACAAAGAATTATAACACTAACCAGAACTCACCGCCCTTTATTCTATTCTTTTTCATTTAATATGTGTGTGTAAGTGAATGGGAATGTGTGCAGTTCATTGATCATTTACCCAGAGGGAAACATGGGGTCACAGTCAAAGTTATGCTTTAGCACTTATCAGTCAACTATTGACCTTCTGTCAAACTATACAAGCTGGATCAGTACCTAAGCCTGGAATAACATCCCAGGACTCTTTTCTTTTCTAGAGTGCGTAGCACAGAGATAAAAGGGGCAGCAAGCTTGTCCAAAAGTCCCTTAGCATTTCACAGCCATGTTCTGAGCTTTCTGCTGTTCCAGGGACATTGACTATGTCCCTAATCCCTTCCAGCTGTTTTATAAATGCATGCCTTTGATCACAAGTGATAGAGGCTTGAATAAGATGGATCAGCATCAGAATTAGGCAACAAGCCCAAGACTGGAGAAGGGAGAAAAGAAGGAGAGACCCCTAATGCTTTCCCTTTTTATTTTACTTTTTCCCATTTATTCTGTATATATTTTGTATGTACTTAGTTATTTATACATTTTCCCTTTAGAATGTAAGTTCTTGGAGGGTAAGGAAATTTTTTGCTGTTCTTTTTTCCCCTTAGTACTTAGTACAGTGAATGGCACTTAGTAAGTGCCTAATTAATGTTTGTTGATTGACTGTTGGGCCCTGACCCAAGATAGAATAGTGAAGAACACATATCTTGCCTTTGGTGTCCAATTTCCACTTCCTTGTCTTTCAGTGTCTCTCTCTCCAGGCACCTCACTGTTTCTTGCTAAAGAATTAAGGCATTACTCCTTCCCAGAATTATTTTTATAAGTCTCCTAAAGATCAGAAGACTTACTAGATACCAAAAAATTATTTTCTTCAATTGCCTGATGGATTCTTAACTTCACAGATAAAGATTGTCCTCCTCACCAATGCAGATCAAAGTCATCCATGTCATTTAAAAAGAGCAACAATTTTTATATTAAATTTTATTTTATTTTTTCCCAATTACATTTAAACAAAACTTTTTAACATTTTTTTTTTAACTTTTGAGTTCCTCTGTCCAAAGGGCTATCAACTTGTGCATATACTTTGATCCAGAGTGTCTCTACTGGGCCTATATCCCAAAAAGTACATAAAAAAGGGAAAAAGACCAACATGTGCAAAAATGTTTGTAGTAGCCTTTTTTGTGGTGGCAAGGAATTAAAAACTGAGTGGATGCCCATCAGCTGGAGAATGGATGAATAAGTTATGATATATAAATGTTATAGAATATTATTGTTTTATAAGAAATCATCAGCAGGCTGATTTCAAAAAAGCCTGGAAAGACTTACATGAACTAATGCTAAGTAGTGAGTAGAACCCAGAGAATATTGTACACAGTAACAAGAAGATTATACGATGATCAATTCTGATGGATAAGGTGATTCAGGCCAGTTCCAATAATCTTGGGATAGAGAAAGCTATCTGTACCCAGAGAGAGGACTATGTGGATCACAGCATAGTATTTTCACTTTTTTGTTGTTGTTTTGTTTTCTCTCTTTTTTTTTTAATCCTTTTGATCTGATATTTCTTGTGCAGCATGATAATTGTGGAAATATGTATAGAAGATAATTGCACATGTTTAGAATATATTGGATTGCTTGCTGTCTAGGAGGGGGGTGGGAGGAAGGGAGAGATAAAAAAATTGAAACATAAGGTT